>NC_054701.1:34098485-34228485 GCF_016097555.1 Gigantopelta aegis | reverse complement strand
CCAATAGCATCAGTACGCAATCTGGGGATCGCATTCAGTGAAGATACTAAAATATAAGAATGCCTCTGATTGGGTTTTCCCGTACCAACCAGTGTCTCACAACTGATATACCAAAGACCCTGGCATGTACTGTTTTGTCTGTAAGAAAGTGCATATAACACATCCCTTGCTAACAGAATTTTTTTTGCGTGTTTTTCGTAAGAAAAAATGTCATGTCAGAATTACCAAATGTTTGACATCCATGCGCCGATGATTAAGAAATCGGCGTGCTCTAGTGGTGTGGTTACACAAAATAAACTTTATTTTTTCTTGGAAAAACCGCGCCCACAAAAAACGGCACTTCGCTGGAAGTTGAATATAACAACTATGTAAATGGTTGAATAAAATACTAGTACTATTCGTGATAAATTAAATGTGTAATTGTCTGGCCAATATTTTGTCTGGCCATTTGTTATTTATTAGGTGAAATGCCGTGAGACGTACATGTGTGTGTGTGTGTGTATGTATATATATATATATATATATATATATATATATATATATATATATATATACATATACCAATACATATATATCTATATATCTATATCTATATCTATATCTATATCTATATATCTATATCTATATCTATATCTATCTATATATATATGTGATTCATAGAATATATGAATAAACAACAGTTGATTGATTGATTGATTGATTGATATATGTGTATTAGTCGTGGGGCACTGTTCAGTGTGTGTGGCTTTAGGGCTGAAACTGACAATGAAAATTACTAATCGACTAATTGCGGAAATAGTCGAGAACAAGTCGACCAGTCAAACTACAGTTTACCGTGACCTGGGTCATTTAAATAACACCATGAACTGTAGTGATTTCAATATGTTAAATTAGAAAGTTAAAGTTTGTTTTGTTTAATAACACCACTAGAGCACATTGATTTATTAATCATCAGCTATTGGATGTCAGACATGTAGTAATTTTGACATACAATCTTAAAAAAGGAAAATTTCTATGAAATAAAAATGAAAAAAACAACATGTCTTGTACATGTAACTAGAAATTAAAAGGAATACTGTGTATAATTTTTTTTTATGTTTTTGTATATGATGCTAGTAATAAGCTATGAAACATAAAGCAATAAAGAACTTAAAACTTGCAGCGATATATACAATTTAAATTTTTCTGCACCGCTGCATTCTGGGATAATCTACCCCCTCATGTTTCACCGACTGCTTATTACTGTCGCTTGCCGTTAGCTAGTCTGGGATTGTCAAGCAGAAACGACGGACACATTTACGTAAAGTAATAAAAGACTTTACTCTTTGTTTTCTTGTTTACACCATGGAACGGCCGGTCTTTTTAAAAATGTGTTATATATATATTAATGGGGAAGGGGTTTACAAAGGATTGGGCAGCGTGGTCTGTCATCCATGAAAGTCGCTTACGCCAGTAACGCCGTTTTATCGAGCTTTGATATTCGTGCGTACAGCAAGATGTAATGTAAAACACGCTTATTTTCATGTTGCATTTGGAGGACAGCTGTGTTTTTAATGATTGAAATGTGTTCCATACCCCCGCGATTAATATTGCTTATATCTGCACATGTGGCATATCAAAACAATACCGCCCCCGCGATTCGAACACAAATCTATATGCTCGACGGTCTAGGTTCTGCAGGTAATGGACATCTTGCGTTGAAAAAGACATCCAGGTGTAATCGGTTTCGTGGTATATTTCTGCATCTGGAAACGTTATCTACATGTACACGTAATTACACTTTAATCTGAAAGAAAAATATCTTATTTTTCACCAAATGTTGACCTGTAATAGACCAATAAATACCACGCGCATTGACGTCATTGTGAAATGTACATTGTTTTTATCTTTAATCAAGCTCACGTGTAATGAATTCTAGATGGTAAAGTTCAAAGTGCATTAAGAAATATTATGTTAACAGTAGCAGTAACAGATACAGCAACTCTGGTTGGTCAAATTTTAGCGGCAAATTGCTTTCTGTCCAATAGATTTGGTTTTCGTTTTGTATATAGTCAACAGCTGCCATGTAAAGTGTATTGATATATATGAGGTACAATAAAAGAAAGTTGTAAGCGTAAACACAAGGTAAAATCTTTTAATGCCACATAACACATGCATATCAGGGGCGGATCCAGAAAGAGGGTTTTCCTCTGAAGACTGCCCGTGTGTAGAATGTGATGGGTTTCGGGGATCGAAACCTCTCATACTCAAAGTAAATTTTCTTGTCTTTTTTTTAATGTTGTTTCTAGGGAAGCATGATCCAACTCCCCTAAAACCTTCGCTCGCCACAATCTAGACCCTCCATAACAGTTCCCTGCACACACGCCTAGAATAAGGCCTTTGTTGAACCAGTTATGGATCACTGGTCGGTGCAAGTGTTTTACACCTACCCATTGAGCCTTGCGGAGCACTCACTCAAGGTTTGGAGTCGGTATTTGGATTAAAAATCCCATGCCTCGACTGGGATCCGAACCCAGTACCTACCAGCCTGTAGACCGATGGCCTAACCATGACGCCACCGAGGCCGGTTTCTATTTCAAGGTCCGTGATAATATGTACTATTCTGTCTTTTGGATGGTGAATATAAAACATCCCTGGACAAACTGTATCGGAATGTCTGACATCAAATAGCCGATGATCAATAAATCAATATGCTATAATGATGTCGTTGAACAAAACCAACTTTAACTTTACCATATTATATCGCTACTATATCTCTCGCTGCTATCAAGATAGTGTGCTGATTTTCATGTTGTAACTGAACACAGCTCTGTACAGTTAAACAAACTGAAGGAAGTAAAATCATTTATCATCTGTTGTCGTGCACATTCTGTTCGATGTTTTAACAAGTATTGATTTCAAAGAGTGGAAATGTGAAATGATACCCTCACGCGTTCCCACGCGGTTCGCCTATGCTTGAAGAAATTTATGATTATTGCGCCGCTTGATTACTACACATATTATTATATACAGAAGGTCTGCTTCTTTGATATATTATGTGCTCCTGGATGGGATATTAAAACTTTATTTTTTTTATTTTATTTTTTTATTTATCTACAGACGGTTTGTTATACAAAACTAGTGTTTATTTTGAATATATATGTATGTATGTATGTATTATGTATGTATGTATGTATGTATGTATGCATGAATGAATGAATGAATGTATGAATGTATGAATGTATATATGTATGTATGTATGAATGAATGTATGTATGTATTTGTATAAATGCATTTGTGTATTTGTGTGTGTTGTTTGTGTGTGTGTGTGTGTGTGTGTGTGTGGATCTATTCCCGTCGGTAGGTCCATGGGGCTATTTCTCGTTCCAGCCAGTGATCAACAACTGGTGTAGCAAAGGGCGTTGTAGGTACTATCCTGTCTATGGGATGCTACATATAATTTATAAACGACCTCTTGTTGCTAATCGGAAAGAGTACCCATTGCGTGGCGGCGGCGGGTTTCCTCTCTCATTATCTGTGTGGTCCTTATTAAACTTATGTCCAACACCAAATAACCGTAATTAAAACATGTTGAGTAAGTCGTTAAATAATATAGTCCTGCCTTCCTTCATTAAAACTTCAATTCACTGTTACCTCTGTCTGTCTGTCTGTCTTTTTTATTATCTGTCTGTCTTTCTGTCTGTCTGTCTGTCTGCCTGCCTGTCTGTCTACCTGTCTGTCTCTCTAATCTGTCTGTCTATCAATTTATATTATTCATTTGATTAAAAACGATAATTTATGAAGAAACTAATACGAAATTGTAATTGTAATTTATATTTTGCCAAATATAACACCAAAATGTATACAAAGCCCATATTAATTATATAAAAAATATTCATTAAAACTAGATGTTATAACATCACAAGTTATTCGTTGTTATCTGTCGTTCGTTCGTCCGTCCGTTTGTTCGTCCGTATGTCTGACATATATCGCCTGCCTGCCTGTCAGCAACTACAAGGCTCGTTATTTATTAACTTATTAAAATAGGAAACAAAATACAGCTACTCGTGATGTAGCTAGTTAGTAACCCAATTCTATACACCCGCGAACTGTTTCATGCTTAATTAAAAATAAGCCGACAGGTAATTATGTAGTTTATTGATATGTTGCACGAAGGTGAGTGTTACTTACATTGGACAATAAGAAAGGAAGGAAATGTTTTATTTAACAACGCACTCAACACATTTTATTTACGGTTATATAGCGTCGGACATATGGTTAAGAACCACACAGATATTGAGAGAGGAAACCCGCTGTCGCCACTTCATGGGCTACTCTTCGATTAGCAGCAAGGGATCTTTTATATGCACCATCCCACAGACAGGATAACACATACTACGGCCTTTGATATACCAGTCGTGGTACACTGACTGGAGTGAGAAATAGCCTAATGGGCACACCGACGGGGATCGATCCCAAACCGACCGCGCATAAAGCGAACGTTTTACCACTGGGGTCCATTTGTACAATATGATCGTCGGAAAGTATTCAAGTATTGGATTTTTTAATTTTTTATTTAATTTTTTTTTTTTTGCATTGTTGCATTTGTCAATATAAATGTTAACTATACTAATCACTTTATGTGAATCATCGATTTAAGGCATAAATTAGACTCTAATTGATTAAATGTATTTGTTTGTTGTTGTTATTGCAGATTATTTTTTTTAATGTTTTTTGTTCTATTATTATTTATAAAAGTTTTTTTTATTTGAATAGAAAACCAGTGACCCACGAGTGATATATCAAAGGTCGTAGTATGTGAGTATGTGCTGTCCTAAATGTGGGAAAGTGTGTATGAAAGATCTCTTGCTGCTAGTGAAAAAAGTGTCTTTGATATACCAGCCGTGGTGCACTGGCTGGTTCGAGAATTATCCCAATGGACGCACCGGTGGCGTCGTGGTTAGGCCATCGGTCTACAGGCTGGTAAGTACTGGGTTCGGATCCCAGTCGAGGCATGGGATTTTTAATCCAGATACCGACTCCAAACCCTGAGTGAGTGCTCCGCAAGGCTCAGTGGGTAGGTGTAAACCACTTGCACCGATCATTGATCCATAACTGGTTCAACAAAGGCGATGGTTTGTGCTATCCTGTCTGTGGGAAGCGCAAATAAAAGATCCCTTGCTGCTAATCGGAAAGAGTAGCCAATGTAGTGGCGACAGCGGGTTTCCTCTCAAAATCTATGTGGTCCTTAACCATATGTCTGCCGCCATATAACCGTAAATAAAATGTGTTGACTGCGTCGTTAAATAAAACATTTCTTTCTTTTCTTTGCACCGACGGGGATCGATGCTAGACCAACCGCGCATTAGGCGAGCGCTTTACCACTGGTCTACTCCCCGCCAAGAAAACAGCATGTAGGCGACATCAATCTTTCAACCAATCTGCGGCAGCCGTATGTAGGCGAAACCACTCTTTCAGCCAATCAGAGATAGCAGCATATAGGTGACGAATATAGCCTAGTTCCATAGAAAAGAGTGCCGGTTTTTTATTTTATCTTCTTGGAATCAAAATAGATTTTACTATTACAATGGCGGATCCAGAAAATCCATTTTGGGGGGGGGGGGGGGGGGGCTCCAATGACATGAGGCGGAATGCCAAGGGAACTTTGGGGGAGGTTTGGAGAGAGATCGTAAAAAACATTAAAATTAATATATAATAAAATTATAACTCACAAAATTTAGGGGGGGGGGGGCGGTCCCCCCCCCCCCCCCCCTTAGATTCGCCTCTGTATTAGGTCATGTTGAAATGGCGGTCAACTTCCATAATTATGGTGTAAACACAGGGACGATTTTAGTTTCTAGAACTGAATGCCATATCATATAGTGTGTTGCTTCTGTACTGAGGTTTAATGAGAGTTGATTCCCTTTCCGGACCCCTTGCGGTTTGGGATCGATCCCCATCAGTGGGCCCATTGGGCTATTTCTCGCTCCAGCTAGTGCACCACGACTGGGACATCAAAGACCGTGGTATGTGCTATTCTGTCTATGGGGTGGTGCATATAAAAGATACCTTGCTGCTAATTAAAAAGATTAGCCCATGAAGTGGCGGCAGCGGGTTTCCTCCCTCAATTTCGTTGTGGTCCTTAAACATATGTCCGACGCCTCCTATAAGGTTGAAAGTTAAACATTCTTTTTCCGGAGTAATTGCTACAAAGGTTGATCTTTGTATGCTCGGCTATATAAAAACAATAGTGGTGAGATACGGAAAATGAAATGAGTGATCGGTTACCAATAAGGATTCGGGGTATTATGTTTAACTGTTCGATAACGATTCGATTAATTCTGTCCAATGATCCTCTTTGCGATTCGACATATTCCGTCAAAAAGCATCAACTAGGTAGACAACACTTCTCACTACATGTCCTCCACCCTCGGGCGACAACAAATATCCTGTTGTCGCGTGTTAAAGCAGTCTGTCATTTACTTCACAGCAGATACTTCCGGGTCAAAGTTCGATATATAACTCGCAGAAACAGCAATCGCAAATCTGATTGGTTGTGTTCGTTACAGTGGGTACTTGTGAAAATAATATAATTGATAGTGGTAGTGGCAGATGCTATTTTGGATTGAGCAGTACATTGACACACACACACACACACACACACACACACACACACACACACACACACATACACACACACACACATACACACACACATATACACACACACACATACACAAACACACACACACACACATACACACACACATACACACACATACACACACACATACACACACACACACACATATACACACACACACATACACACACACAAACGCACAAACACACACACACATACACATACACACACATATACACACACACATACACACACACAAACACACACACATGTATGTATGTATATATACAAAATTGTTTAACGACACCTCAAGAGCACATTGATTTATTAATCAT
Source organism: Gigantopelta aegis (assembly GCF_016097555.1). Taxonomy (NCBI): domain Eukaryota; kingdom Metazoa; phylum Mollusca; class Gastropoda; order Neomphalida; family Peltospiridae; genus Gigantopelta; species Gigantopelta aegis. Next base: position 34,221,528 of record NC_054701.1, on the reverse strand, counting down.
CGGCTATTGAGAAAGAAATATTTTATTTAAAGACGCACTCAACACATTTTATTTACGGTTATATGGCGTCAGACATATGGTTAAGGACCACACAAACACTGAGAAAAGAAACCCGCTGTTGCCACTTCATGGGCTACTCTTTTCGATTAGCAGCAAGGGATCTTTTATATGCCCCATCCCACAGACAGGGTAGTACATACCACTGTCTTTGATATACCAGTCGTGGTGCACCGGCTGGAACGAGAAATAGCCCAATGGGGCCACCGACGGGGATCAATCCCACACCGACCGCGCATCGAGCGAGCGCTGTACCACTTGACTACGTCCCGCCCCCATCGGCTATTGGATGTCAAACATTTAGTAATACTGACATATAGTCTTAAAGAAGAAACCAGCTACATTTTATCCATTCAGGAAAGCATACCACGATCAGTGATATACCAGTCGTAGTGCACTGATATGGTGGGACGTAGCCCAGTGGTAAAGGGCTGGCCCAATGCATCCCATATAATAGAATACCCGCGAGTGTCAGATGTTAAACATTTACTTCGCCTCCCCATCAACATTCCTGAACCCCCTACCCCACTGCATTTTATACAACAAATATACTTGGGGTGGGGGGTGGGGGGTTACGGAAGAGTAGCCAACAAGAAAATCCCCCCCCCCCCCCCCCCACATGATGGTTGTCACATTGAGATATAGTTTGTGATGGTTAAAAATTATATCATTTTTTTGTGTATCGTCGGTATAAAAGGGACTATCCTGAGTTTGTTGTCATTTTCGACAAATAAAATATTTTGACATTATTAAAATTACATTTTACTTACATTTTCATGCTAAGAATATTAATATATTTATAACTAATACATTTCTGGACATAGTAATGTTCTGTAGTATGTATATCATTATCGACTTTTGTCTAAAGTAATTTCATACGTACGATTTTATTATTTCTTCAAACGGCCAAACAAAATTGGAAATAATTTGGCCAAAGGTCATTCGAAAGGTATTTATCCGTATAACGCTTTATATTTAAAACATGTTAAGGTAAGATAGTGTTTAAAACCCCCCAGGAAAAAGTAGATTGAGTGTTTATTTTGTTAAGGAAACAAAAAAACGCAATCTTGCTAGGGCTGGAAACTCGGGTTAGTGCCTACCCCCCTCCCTCCGCACTCTTCAATTTGATAATTCAAGAAAAGCCTCTGTTGGACCACCAGGGCAGAGAGATAGAGGGTCTCGACGTTTAATCGCTGATATTTGACGTCCATCTTCAATTTAATCAAGCCAGCTCTTTTATCATTCCGTCCAACAACAAAATCAAGATAACGAAGATAAATACATCTTTGTACGCAACATCGTTTTTACCTGTCTCATTGTATCATTGTCCACAAGCCTAACCACCACGCCATCTGCCAGAAAAAAAAACATAAAGAAAGAAAACAAAATTGACCTCGGTGTGCGTGGGCGAGAAAAACACATTTAATGTGTTGTTTCACAAAGCCCAAGGTGGACGGGCGAGCGACTTTCGTAATAAACACAATGCCCGATGTTAAGTAGGGGTTAGTTTACCTGCTGCCAAATGTCCCATTGCCCATCAATGTTTGTTTTTTTTCCAAAAAAAATTTATATCTGAAAGCACCTGGCTACTGGCAGTATTAAAGGACTGTTATTGACGGTCTGTCAATACCGGTGGTATACATCGGTGTAATGCAGGTAGACTCGAGCTAAGTCCCGCCCGTGGCTGTCTCACTTTAAGATGTTAAGCACATGAAAGAAATGTACCGTGTAGTTAGAGAGCTCCAGATCGCAAGGTAGCTAATGCCACTCCTTGGTAGCAACTGCCAACGTGTTTCTTTGTTTGTCACGCCATCTATCATCTGACCATTCCCTTTCCTTGGTAGATGTTTATCACTAGCTAAGATTGCCATTTGGTTATTCTGGCATATATTCTTCAGAGGAAACCCTCCACATTTTCCTATAAGCAGCAAGGGATTACAGTGGGGGGAATGGAATAATTTCCGTCGCACCCATATCTTCACAATCACCACCAACTAGCATAGAATATTATAAAGCCTTTTTACATAACCAAAATTTTATAACTGTTGAATTCTGTTATGTATCGTACTATTATTTTATGTGTACTGGTAATCAATTAAATGAGGGGCATATTTAAAAAAAAAAAAAAAGAAAAAAAAAAAGATCTGGTTCAAAATTTTCATAAGTATACAAAGCGTATAGACTGGGTAGAGGTTAATAACATGTTTTGTTTGGTACTAGTATATATTTTATTTTATTTTCTAAATTATTTTTGTCTAGCAGGTTAGCTTTCTTTGTCGATATTGCTGATACTTGTTCCATGTCTGAAAGAGATTGTCTCGATTTTGCTACATTGAATGCACGAGTAATAGAGCATTTATAACGAATTAAGATAATTTCGTACGTAACTATAAAGTTTGTGACAAGAATAAAATGAAATTGAAGCTACTACAAAGTTGAATATGTACAGACACTGACGTTCTAAATAGGAAAATGTATTAAAATTGAATATTAAATAGATAAGAAATGCATTTTAACCCCCCCCCCCCCAAAAAAAAAAAAAAAAAAAAAAAAAAAAGCGAACAATGAAACTCACAGACGATGAAAAATAGATGAAAAATTAACAGAAATGTAGAGAAAAATGAAAACTGAAAGATAACGAAGCTGACTGTTGCAACATTTATTCACTTCAACTTATTTTCGTGCTTGCATCCAATTAAGGTTCAAGCAAACTGTCCTGGTCACACACCTCAGCTATCTGGGCTGTCTGTCCAGGACAGTGGGTTAGTTATTAGTTGTTAGTAGTTAGAGGGTGAGAAGAGGGTGTAGTGGTCTTACACCTACCCATTGAGTCGTTAAAACTCGCTCTGGGTGGGAGCTGGTACCGGGTTGTGTACCCGATACCTACCAGCTTTATGTCCGATGGCTTTAACCACGACACCACCGAGGCCGGTTGTTGCAACATGATATACCCGACGATCATTCCCGTATCTCGCCGTGTGAAGTACAAATGCGAGCGCGCTGAGTTTTCTACACACAACGTCGTCTGGCGGCGACGTGTTCAAAAGTCTCGTGTCAACACGACGGCGGCCGAAACGTCACGAAGCCCGACTTAACGGCCACAGAACGGGCAGACGAGTTCCGCCAGCATCTGAATGGAGGAAGAGACAGAGCAAACAGACGAATGAAAACATAACATGTGTGCCGACGAGTCGTTACAAATGTCGTGAATAAAAGTTAAAGACGCGGATGATTTTCCTGGCCGAGACCTCATTTGAATTCATCTCTGGATGACGGGCGAGGGTGAAATCCATTGTGAAGTTAAAGCCAGTACCACACGCAGTTTATTTAATTAGTCTCAGCAACAGTTTGATGTCCTGCTGAAAATGGAAGAAATTTGGGAGATGTATCATCTGGCGAACTTAGGAACATTTTCTATGTGAATGTGTGTGTGTGAGATTTAAATAAAAATTGGCCTTGAGATAAAAAAAAAAAAGAAAAAAAAAAGTATTATTCCAAATCACACAGCTTTACCACTGGGCCAGGTTATCCACAAGTGTGGCACATAATGTTCAGCATTTGATTAACGCTATTAACAAGGGATATCTACATGCTTAACAACCCTTAGTAACGTTATTGTCCGAAATTAATATGGCCGGGTATGTCCGTAGATCCTCTCCATGACTGTCAAAATGACCATACATCCAATAGCCGATGATTAATAAATCAATGTGCTCTAGTGGTGTCGTTAAAGAAAACAAACTGTTTAACTGAAGGCACTATCTGTGTGTGTGTGTGTGTGTGTCTCTCTCTCTCTCTCTCTCTTCTCTCTCTCCACTTTCTTTTACTGTATTAGATGGTCTAAAAGAATAGTAATGCGGCCTGCTAAGACAACTGTCTGTTTAAAAGGTGCATACTATTTAATTGCAAATCTTATAACCATACAAATATAATAATGCAGAATTTTGAACTAAATATTGTGTTCAAACTGATCACAAAGTTATTGGTGAGCTACAGCCCACAAGGCGCAGGGTGGCATATGACAGGTGTAATAAAATCCGTTTGGCTCTTACAAGTGTATCGAAAGTCGTTGTATGTACAAGATGTAGCATTATAATTGGATCTTTCAGGCACGGAACTCATTATAATTGGATCTTTCAGGCACGCAACTCATAGGCGTCAGAAGTGGGGTGAGGATGGGGGTGGGGGTGGGGTGGGGGGTGGGAGTGGACCAAGGGACACTAGCCCATATGTCGAAACAATTAATACCTGGCCACTCCAGATGGCCCCCTCCCACCGTTACCGGTATCTACCGACACCTATACGATTGGCTTATTGAAAGTCGTGACATGTGATATTCTATACATGTTTAAGTTTTAAATTTAACTTGGTGTTTGTGTTTTAATCCTATCATTTAAAGTTCTATCGCATTGTGCAGGACACACACCTCAATTATCTCTCCCACTCACCATCACTCCCCTAAGACTTGTTTAAGGAGAGTGATTGTTTTATCCATTTAGCATGTGAATTCATAATGGTATCAGTATATTCATAAGGCTCCTATAGACTGAATGCGGCTCGTGCGTGCGGGTCGGATAAAAAAAAGAGGTAGAAATACATTAGTTTCAATTGGAGCGTCTAGACTGGATGCGTGCGTCTGCTAAACGCTTGCTGTCAGCAGCAATGAAATAATCGAAGATAGTGTATATTCCATAAACGCAAGCCACAGACGCATACAATTTTTATAAGCCTTTAAACGACTCTCCATAATGTAAGTTAGTGGTGCAATTAATTTTTTTTTTTTGGAGGGTTTGGGGCGAGATCTGGATTACTGGTTAGTTGTTAATAATTAATGCTACTAATCGAAAAGAATTCTTGTGATGTAGGGAGTAATATCACACGGTCCTGTGCCACAATTTGCCCAACGTCTCAGATTCGTTTTGACACTTTTAATAGAGGATGGCTAAACATACATTCTTTCTCCTGCTTCTTTGTCAAAGAAGACCTATACAGCAACAAACTGGGAAGTCTCTGCACTGCCCCGTAGATGCTGGTAACAGCTTTTCAAAATGACCAGAGCAAAATGAGAGATATCCGTAACGGCAAACCGACAATTTTTCGAGAGGAAAATCAACAAGTGTTTTGTGTCAAAACGAAATGACGTCAAGTCGGTATTCTTGCTCAAAAAGGCAAATGTGTTTTGCATTATTTAGTCATTTGAAAAGATTTGTAAACACATGTGTGAGATAATGTTTCTTATCCAGATGAAAAACCTCCAACCTAAACACTCAATCCACCGCGCCATTTGCGGCAAGACAATCAAACATTCCTCCCCCGCTTTTTGCGCACCGTTGCCACCCTAACGTTCGTGCACTAATTTTAGAAGAGCACGACGGCCGCGTATTTAGATTTCGCGGATTTGTGTTTTCTGTGTAAACAGGCCCACTTCATAAAACCCGCCAATACAGCAACATGGAGGTAAAATTGATCTGAGGTGAAATATACTTTGCTTTTTAAGTCTTATAATGTACAGTTTGGGTTAACACAAAAATAATAATTCTCGTAATACACGTATTAAGATATGAAATCCGAACTTCTGATATAAACAAAGCAGTCGTTATTACATTAAACCCACACAGCTTTTTCGTTTGATTTAATCACAGGTACACCCATTTCGTGGTTGTAACAGGAAAAACGTAAATGAGTGAGGTCATTTCTGCGACTTTTTCGCAAGAGCGATATGTACTTCACTCGAGTTGCGCTAGATCGCAGGATCAATCCACTGCAGTGGATTCAGCGGTACTCTGTAATTGGTATTTAAAAAATATGTGCATAACAGCGAATGCCAAAAAGTTTTTTAAACTGGCAGACCCTAGTTTCAACTCATATAAATAGACACCAAGATTGGTTAATCTACAAACCTGTAACACGTGGATAAACTTACAACAGAGTGAAACAAGAGTCTGTGACGGTGAAATATCCTTAAAACTAGACTAAAACTCGACTCCATAACTGTTACTTCTCGGATGCACGTGCGTTTTTAATAATATGAAAAATGCTTTTTTTTATATTAAAAACACCAGGATGACCAGCAACACCTCGGATGTACGGAAATGGGTAATCTAAACAAAAAGAAAATCTAAGTAAAATATCATTTTAGTTATCAAAGACGGCTCTAATAGTGGAAAATATGCCTTAGTTTTTAAAAACTAGGGTCCGTCACTTTAATAGTAATTTGTAATTAATAGTACCTTATATAACTGTAAAGAGTTCTTGTTATGAAGACATTTCAGAATCTGTACACATAAGCTATATGTCAACATTAACATGATTGAGAATTGAACATTGTTGATAAGCCTTTTTTTTTTTTTTTTTTAGATTACTGCACTTGAAAGCGAAAGTAAGTTTTCCAAACAAAGAGGTAAATTTGAATACGCCCTTTGTCCTGTGTTTTACGTAAACGTAACTCAGACGGTAGAACACTCGCCTGAGGTGCATTGGTCGTAGGATAAAACACCGCGCTGGTATATCAAAGGCCGTGGTATGTGCTTTCCTGTCTGTGGAAAAGTGCATATAAAAGATCCATTGCTGCTAAAGAAAAACAAAATGTAGATGGGTTTTCTCCCACTAGTGTAGGCGGGATGGGATGGTGTGGTGTGTGTGTGTGTGTGTGTGTGTGTGTGTGTGTGTGGATGTGTGTGTGTGTGTGTGGATGTGTGTGTGTGGATGTGTGTGTGTGTGTGGATGTGTGTGTGTGTGGATGTGTGTGTGTGTATGTGTGTGTGGATGTGTGTGTGTGTGTGTGTGGATGTGTGTGTGTGGATGTGTGTGTGTGTGTGTGTGTGTGTGTGTGTGTGTGTGTGTGTGTGTGTGTGTGTGTGTGTGTGTGTGTGTGTGTGTGTGTGTGTGTGTGGATGTAGTGTGGTGCAATGTGTCATGGCCCCACAATCACACCAAATGTTTTGCCACCACCTTTTATATTTGCCTGACACCCCATAACACGACTCAAACCCAAAGTTGGTGCCCTCCTCCCCCAATGTGGCTGGCCCCAAATGTACAGTTGTGACTACGCCAATAATTCCTACTACCCATCAGAATGACCAAATGTTTGACATCCAGTAGGCGATGATTAATTAATCAATATACTCCCGTGGTTTCGTTAAACAAAAGAAACTTTAACTTTTAAGTTAAAGAACAATTTTTTGTCGTGGGCGCAGTACGTAGTTACTACTTCCTGTGGGTCTCGCCCTGTCACGTGACCGAGTTAGTTTGGGTGGGCATCTCATCTAGGTTTTCCCGCGGCGTCAGGTATTTTTAGTATTCTAAAAATCGTGTCAGTATTTAGCAAACAGAAGAGAAAAGGGTAAAAGGTAACGGCTACATCCACAGATTGTGTGTATTTCTGACTGGCGACAAGCGTTGTGAAGCGTCATCTATTTAAAATGTTTAGGTTTGACGAAAATAGGCAAATGACACACGACATGGTCTATTATTTGGGGCGGGACGTAGCCCTGTGGTAACACGCTCGCTTGATGCGCGGTTTGTCTGGGATCGATCCCCGTTGGTAGGCCCATTGGGCTATTTCTCGTTCCAGCTAGTGCACCACGACTGGTTCATCAAAGGCCGTGGTATGTGCTATCCTGTCTGTGGGATGGTGCATATAAAATATCCCTTGCTACTAATTGAAAAATGTAGCGGGTTTCCTCTCTAAGACTATACGTCCAAATTACCAAATGTTTGACATCCAGTAGCCGATGATAAATTAATCAATGATCTAGAGGTGTCGTTAAACAAAACAAACTTTAACTTTACATAAATACTTGTATTTTTATATACTGAAAATTCATTCATTTCTGACGCATTCCAATTGCATTTTGGGGCTAACTTAGTCGGTCTATTATTTGGACGGTCCCACTCTTTCGTGGAAAGTATGTAGTCTACAATAGTTCTGAAATGCACATACTATATCTATCACTTTTTGAATGACTAACCGACTGAATATTTAAGGACATCCCATTAAGAAAAAACATATTGTGTATTGGGTGCCAAACAAAGGGATATGCTTATCAACATCAATAAAAATACGTTCTAAACTTATTAATAAAACACAGTGGTCCAAATTGACAAAGCCTATTTATGTCTTATACGCGTGTAACTACATACAGTTACATTGCTTAAACATCTGTTTATGTCTTATACGCGTGTAACTACATACATTTACATTGCTTAAACACCTGTTTATGTCTTATACGCGTGTAACTACATACATTTACATTGCTTAAACACCTGTTTATGTCTTATACGCGTGTAACTACATACATTTACATTGCTTAAACACATGTTTGTCTTATACGCGTGTAACTACATACATTTACATTGCTTAAACACCTGTTTATGTCTTATACGCGTGTAACTACAAACAGTTACATTGCTTAAACACCTGTTTATGTCTTATACGCGTGTAACTACATACATTTACATTGCTTAAACACCTGTTTATGTCTTATACGCGTGTAACTACAAACAGTTACATTGCTTAAACACCTGTTTATGTCTTATACGCGTGTAACTACATAGTTACATTGCTTAAACACCTGTTTATGTCTTACACGCGTATAACTACATACAGTTACATTGCTTAAACACCTGTTTGTCTTATACACGTGTAACTACAAACAGTTACATTGCTTAAACATCTGCGTTTAAGAAAAACAGGCTTCATAAATTTGGCCCAGTATTTTCTGTCATACCTGTGGGAGAAAGTGCATATAAAAGATACCTTGCTGCTAATGGGAAAATGTAGCGGGTAGCCTCTGAAGACTGCGCACCAGAATTATGAAATGTTTAACACCCAGTAGACTAGGATTAATAAATATATACACTAGTGGTGTCGTTAAACGAAAACACAGAAGTGTAATTCTTCGATATTTTAAGAAAAACGTTTTTCTCCGCTTCGACATTTGACAAGTATGATGTTCCCCTCTTCAACGTTGATAGAAATGCGATTTTTCACTCTCCTACGTTTATTTCACAGAAAAAAGGTTTGTTAGCAATAGTAATGATTATAGGCACCACACCACCTGGACAGTTTCGTGGTCGACCTATGTAGATTTTTTACACGGTACTTGTCGAGGGTAAGCACTAGTAGTAGTCAACATAGTAGGCTCATGACCCTCTCGACAGTGTTGTATTTTTCACAGAATATATTCTGACGTAGAAATTGTATTGGACTGCATGGAGTAATTAGTGGTGCTGTGGAACCTATAGTTATATTTTAGATTTTCAGAAACTGAAACTAAACATCGAATAGGGGAAGTATTTTATTTTTATTATTTATTTAAAAAATATATTTATTATAATGTTTTTATAAGTAGAAATGTGCTACGGTTGAAGATGCTGTAGCCGATGCAATTAATGAGCAATTATCTACTGGATTTAGGAAGCGTTGATAAATAGAGGATAATAAACGAAATACCAGTTATTATCGTGAGTGAAATAAGTTTTAGTTGTTACGAGCTTTAACGAGTGACAAATTAAACTTATTTCACGAGGGACATAAATTTGATTTATTGAAAACATATTTTATTGCATATAATATATATATATATATATATATATACACATACATACAAAAGGATTGGACACACGTTATCCAACTTATGAGGCCCTCTCCTAACTACATAACATTAAATTGTACAGTATAACACACTGTTAGTTCGTAGCCTTTTATATTTTTTTCACTCTGATTATCACAAATAGCAAGGCGCTCCTTCATTTCTCTTTCTTTCAAAATAGTGTTGCACACCCGGCAACACCCATCCCATATCTTTACCTGGACAGGTGGCTTCATCATTAATTAACAACAATATCAATGTACGTCCTGGTATCTACCCAATTTTACTTGACTAGCGAAGTACTAACTATTTTAAAATAATATTTATTAACGTTTATACGTTAGGAATTGACGAACAAGCAATACATGCATTAATGTCTTTCTTTCTCTGCATTTTACAAACAACAATGTTACAAAATATAGCAGATAGATAGATAGACGGACAGAGGGAGAGGGAGAGGGAGGGATGGAGGGAGAAAGAGCGGAGAGGGAGAGAGAGAGAGAGAGAGAGAGAGAGAGAGAGAGAGAGAGAGAGAGAGAGAGAGAGAGAGAGAGAGAGAGAGAGAGAGAGAGAGAGCAAAGACTGAGACAGATTGTTTTGTCGGAAATTTTCAAAACGTTTACTTAAACTATATACTCTTGAGCCATTTTAAATTTGACGACATTCCATTGGTTTTCAAAGTTTAATTTGTCAATAAAAGCATTTCTTTATTTAGACTGGTAGATAGAAATTTAGTACATTGTCTGTCATAGATTGAGTATTGAAGTAAGATATAACATTTTCAGAATTCTCATTAGGATGGCCACAGACACAATTCTCAATAGGATGGCCACAGGCACAATTCTCAATAGGATGGCCACAGGCACAATTCTCAATAGGATGGCCACATGCACAATTCTCAATAGGATGGCCACAGGCACAATTCTCAATAGGATGGCCACAGGCACAATTCTCAATAGGATGGCCACATGCACAATTCTCAATAGGATGGCCACAGGCACAATTCTCAATAGGATGGCCACAGGCACAATTCTCAGTAGGATGGCCACAGGCACAGGTTGGATTATCCGTAATACTAATAAATAGTGTAAATGTAACCGACGTCGCTAATATTTAGGCGAAGACGACAGTGTAAACAAATTATGGAGTTTCTTTTTAAAAAAGTAACTCATAGAAAGAATCGATAAAGAATTTCTAATGTTTTTTGGCAGTTTGTTCCAAAGTTAACACGGACGTCTGTACCGTATTCAAAGTGTTCGAAATAGCCTATGCGTATTTTTGTGCTGGGGTGTCATTAAACATGCATTCTTTAAAATCATTAATTAATTAATTAATTCACGCCTGAAACATGTTTTTCTTCAAATTCTGCTCATATATGAATTTAAAGTCGCAGACCCTAGTTTCAATCCGTGAAGTAATCTAGAAACTTGCAACACATTTGGATAAAGTTATAACGGAGTTGAGTTAATCTAGAAACTTGTAACACATTTGGATAAAGTTATAACGGAGTTGAGTTAATCTAGAAACTTGTAACACATTTGGATAAAGTTATAACGGAGTTGAGTTAATCTAGAAACGTGTAACACATTTGGATAAAGTTATAACGGAGTTGAGTTAATCTAGAAACGTGTAACACATTTGGATAAAGTTATAACGGAGTTGAGTTAATCTAGAAACGTGTAACACATTTGGATAAAGTTATAACGGAGTTGAGTTAATCTAGAAACGTGTAACACATTTGGATAAAGTTATAACGGAGTTGAGTTAATCCAGAAACTTGTAACACATTTGGATAAAGTTATAACGGAGTTGAGTTAATCTAGAAACTTGTAACACATTTGGATAAAGTTATAACAGAGATGGGTTAATCTAGAAACGTATAACACATTTGAATAAAGTTATAATAGAGGTTGTGGGACATATCCTTAACAATAGACTAGAACTCGTATCAATAACCGTTACCACTCAGAGGTACTTGTGTTTTTTAAAGATGCACTTCGTGATACCAGAAACACCAGGATGACCAGAAAAACTCGGATGTTGGAAAATGGATAATTTACACAATAAAATATAAGTAATGATTTTAATTATTAACAAAGGCCCTAATTGTGAAAACTAGGATATATTGCTTTAAATGATAGGCCAGGATATATCACATGCGGAAGAGGGAAAACAACTAATTATTATTGTATTCCTGGTTGGTGTCCCGTATTTCCCTTAGGCATAGGCGTACATGGTTTAAATATAGTTTTAAGTTGTACATGTAGTAGGTGAGTAAATTAAACATTGTTCGATCTCCATGTGATTGAATCTATATGACAAAACAACAGGCGCGTTCAGGGGGCGAGCGCTCGGCTGAAATGTTTGAGTGCTATCACAGTCACATCATATTAATTTAATGCTAGGCACAAACAATCAATATCATCTAGTGGTGCTGTAAAATAAAACAAGCTGTTTAACATCACTAACCAGTAACCCAGGGGTCGAAATGCTGCTCTCCCCACCGGTTTCTGTCGATCAACATTACCACGGACCGGAAATTATTTTACATTTATATTTACACATTAGAGTTGATCAATAATTTTTTTAGGCCAGCATCTTTTGATTTGGGCCGGCAAAATAGGTGGCTTATCGAATCTAATATACAGCAGGTATGTCAGCCAATTTCGACCCCTGCAATAACCATTAAAGCTGTCCAGGATAAAAACACATAACCGCAAAAAGCGTATGTCCAGGACAGCGTGCTCGAACCTTTGAGTTATAGAATAAGATTAGCTCTATTAACGTGCCTATATCCAACTGAAGTTCAGGCACGTCCACTTTAGGTACAACATAACGTCAGATTTAAATTTAAAAAGTTAAAGTTTGTTTTGTTTAACGACACCACTAGATCACATTGATTTATTAATCATTGGCTATTGGATGTCAAAAATTTGGTATTTTTTTACTCGCATTCTTAGAAGAAAACCCGCACCATTTTCCAGTTACCCTCAAAGGATATTTTATATGCACTTTCCCACAGACACGACAACATACACCACAGCCTTTCATATACCAGTAGTGGAGCACAACCAATCAAACAATGAGTTCACCGAGGGAGTTCGATCCCACGATCCAATTATTTGAAGCGAGCGCTCTACAGACTGAGCTAGATGGTAGACGGCGACAGGTATATCTCTTGTTCTAGAAGGTACCATTGACAATCGGAGTTTTTAAAGTCGCAAATCAAGTTTGGTTAATATTGAAACCTGTAACACATTTTGATAAACTCACAATAGATTGAAACGAGAGTCTGTGACTTTGAAACGAGGAAATACCCTTTTAAAATAGAATAGAACTCGTCTCCATAACCGTTACTTTTTAGACGAACGTGCGTTTTTAGAATTATATAAAAATACATTTCGTTGTGTTACAAAACATCAGGATAACCAAAAACTATTTGGATGTACGGAAATGGATAATCTAACCAATAAAATACAAGTAATGATTCCTTTCAATTATGAAAAAGGCTATAACAACGAAAGATACGTTGTAGTATATACAAAAACTAGGGTCTGTCACTTTAATGGAAGAGCGAAATTGAAGTTAAAATGAAATATCCACTAGGCCAGGTCATCCCGTGGTTTTACATGTGTATATAATATTATATTAAAAAAAAAAAAAATCAAACGAAAGGGGAAAAAAATCCAGAAAAGAAAATGAAAGAAAAAGTGATGTTGTTTTGGAAGAATAACGCTATAAAGGATGAAAGATACGCATTTTAAAAAAATTCTTCGTTAAAATGTTAAAAAACGTTTTCCCTTTGAATCCTCTATCTCAATCACTTCATACACATACAAAAAGAATCACCTTTTTAAGCTTTTGAACGAAGCAAATAATGCGTTTAAAGAGCAACATTATTAATACATTAACTCATTCGAATGTTACGCAAAGCAGGAGGTCTTTTTATGCACATCGAGCAGTGTACCGCCCAGTACCAGTCTTCTGACGGCAAGCGGCGCATAGCGTGGTCGTTTTACCGTCAAAACATGGCGATTTTCTGCATGCGCGGGTTGTTTAAACGGCATAACAACGAAGGCGCACATTTCATACGTTTGCGACTGAATGCCTGACTTATCACAACGTTAAGTTTTCAAAGGATCTAATGCTTAATGTTTCATGGAAAATCTGCTATCATTACAAGAAGAGAATAATTCGTCTGGGACTTGGTTGAGAAAGTTATTGGCCTTATAATGCACACTATTGCCTCGTCACAATACTGTCTCGTATGATGATCGTGACTCTCCCCCCCCCCCCCCCCCCCACACACACACACACATTAGTCATGTGAATGTAAGACCTTTGCATCGTTTATGCTCCCATTTCGCACTATAAAATTAATAAATACTTAATCTGGGACATAAAGTGGAAGAAAAGGGTACGTTTTTAAATCATCTCCCTGAGATATGTTTAATGGCAGTACTTTATCAGAATATAAATGTTTGATGTTTAGTAATTCGCTCCTGTGGTGCGTAGCCATTTTATTTTGAGCTGGGTGGTATTGTGTGTTACAAAAGGATACGCATCATCTAGGTGGTGGTGGTGAGGAATGCTATGGTATGTGTTATATGTTGTACAAAAGTATGTGTGTGTGTGTGCATCTTTAATGCACCTTGCTGCTAAGCAAAAACAGGTATTTTACCAGAAGAGTCACCAGAAACCTGCTAGCCGTAACTTACCATGTGCTGGGTTGTCCGTAAAGAAACATTCCCAACCGACCTCATGGTGTCGTGGTTAAGCCAGGGGATGTACGGCTGGTAGGTACTGGGTTCGCAGCCCGGTACCGGCTCCCACCCAGAGCGAGTTTTTAACGACTCAACGGGTATGTGTAAGACCACTACACCCTCTTCTCTCTCAATAACCACTAACAACTAACCCACTGTCCTGGACAGACAGCTCAGATAGCTGAGGTGTGTGCCCAGGACAGCATGCTTGAACCTTAATTAGATATAAACACGAAAATAAGTATAAATGAAACGAAAGAAGCATTCCATTGTATTTTATTTCGTTTCGTTTTAATTTTTGTTCTGTTCTATTTTATTCATTATATTTATTTATTTATTTTAGGACGTGACGTAGCCCAGTGGTAAAGCACTCGCTTGATGAACGGTCGGACAAGGATCGATCCCTGATTGGGATATTTCACGTTATAGCCAGTGTACCACGACTGGTATATCAAAGGCCGTAGTATGTGGCATCCCATCCTGTTTGTGGGATAGTACATACAAAATATTCCTTGCTACTAATGGAAAAATGTAGCAGGTTTCCTCTCTAACTTGTTCGAAAACTATATGTCAAATTACCAAATGTTTGAAATCCAATAGCCGAAGATTAATAAATCACTGTGCTCCTGTAGTGTCGTTAAACAAAACAAACTTTATTTATTTATTTATTAGTTTGTTTCTTCGTTCATTCGTTGGTTCTTTGGTTGGTTGGTTCGTTCGTTCGTGCGTGCGTGCGTGCGTGCGGTCGTGCGTTTATTCGTTCGTTGGCTGATTTTTGTCTTTAACACAGCCTTAGTCATATAGATGTATGTTTAACTAAAACATTTTTTTTTCAAATTGAAAGATATAAAACTGCTATATATTTGAAAAAACTAAATGAACATTCAAATACAGGATAACAAACAGAATCGAATTACAACTGGATGATATATGCTTTTAACATTAACATTGCTTAATGCAATACATCCAAACACAAAATTTAAATTTCGTCTTCTAGCACATTTACTTGTTAAACGTTTAACAATACCCCACGGGATTTTAATAAAAAAGAGACATTTGATAGGAAGACAAAAATATTAAATTGCAATTACATGACATTGTGATATGTTTTCACATCAACACTGCACATCGGAGAATGGCCAAAAGCATATCAGAGAAAACGTTTTGCATAAAAAGTAATGACACTTAGCATGTTTTTTCACCGGTTTCAATTTAAAATAGGCACGCGATACGCAGACATAAAGCAATTGAAGTCCTGTTCCTCTTTGCCACAAACAGCGAAACATGAAGAATCTTGCTACTGATTCATATCAGGTATCAAAGGCATAAACACGTGTATGTAATCAAATTGTTTTTGCTTCATTTCAATATTTGACATGAACATAATGACTGATTTAACATAATGACTGATTAAACAAAACAAAAAATCAAATAAAAAATTCAGTTGAAACCAGGAGTGGAGAATTAAACGAAGAACGAAGTTATTTAGAACATATAAATTAAACGCATTACGAAGTTATTTAGAACGTTATATGCCCAATAGGGTATAACAACGAAATCAAAGTTCCTTGCGAACATGTGCAGTCTTTCAGTCAATATACTAGTAAGCACCGTCTATAAAATACTTAATATTGCAAAAATGAATCGTTAAAAAAGGTTTTCAAATTTGTTTTGTTTAACGACACGACTAGAATATACTGATTTATTAACCATCGACTATTGGATGTAAAACACTGGATAATTCTGACATATAGTCTTAGAGAAAATACGCTATATTTTTCCCATTAGCATCAAGGCATATTTTTTGTGTACTTTACCTCCAGAGACAGGATAACACAATGCCATACTACGGCCTCTTGATATACCAGTCGTTAGTTACAGGTTAGAACGGGAATAAACCCAATGGGCCCTCCGACCCAGGTACCTTAGGCGAGAATTCCACCGACTGAACTAAAACCTGGATTGAAAGGAAGGAAGAAATAATTTTATTTAATGACGCACTCAACACATTTTTATTTACGGTTATATGGCGTCATACTCAGACATATGGACCAAACTTATAATGAGAGAGGAAACCCGCTGTCGTCACGTCACGACATAAGCTACTATTTTCAGTTAGCAACAAGGCATCTGTTATATTACGCAATGGCGTAGCCAGCATGAGGCAGACCAGGCGCTTGCCTCGTCTGGAATTTCCCCAGATTTATTTTATTTTTCCCGTGATACTGATATTTATTTTACAGGTCTGGGTTTTCCTCGGCGTGTTTTTCCTCTGTGGCTACGCCCCAGTTATGCACCATCCTATAAACAGGATAGTAAATACGACGGCCTTTGTTACCCCAGTTGTGGAGCATTGGTTATAACGAGAAATAACCCAATGGGCCCACCGACGAAGATTTATCCTAGACCGATGGCGCACCAAGAGAGCGCTTTACCACTGATTTCGTGGAAATGGTACACATGGGAAAGTATGACTGAGGAAACAAGCTTCCGTCATATAGTTACATAAGGGCGGGATTTAGCTCAGTTAGTTGAGTGCTCGCTTGGGGTGCTTGCGTCGCAGAATCGAACCACCTCAGTGGATCCATGCAGCTGATTATTTTTTTCTCGTTCCAAACAGTGAACCACAACTGGATAAAGGCTGTGTATGTGCTTTCCTGTTTGTGGGAACGTGAATATAAAAGATTCCTTGCTGCATTAGGGAAAATTTAGCGGGTTTCCTCTGATTACTACGTGTTTGACATCCAATAGCCGATGATTAATTAATCAATGTGCTCCAGTTGTGTCGTTAAACAAAACAAACATTTATAGTTACATAACAGCAAGAGATCTTTTACATGCAGTTTCCAACATATATTACGTTACTATTGTCTTTAATAAGCTCGTCACGGAGCGGATGGTGGAACTTTTCAAAAGGATTCTTCAGGAAGTATATTTAGAGCTAATGTTGACTTTTTTCAGTTAAAATTGATATAATGAATGCGTCAGCACATCTTAGCTGTCAAGATGTCCAAATTCAAACAGTATTAACATGTTCACATCCAATTCAGACAGACATACAGACAATCAAACATATACAAAATACAACACACATAAAACTACATAAGCCTTTCCTTATGGCAGGGCAGAAGAGGGTGATAACTTTAAAGTACCAAAATAATATGTATTTAATTCAACTTTCTAACTGATGTCACGGAAATATCCGATGTTGACCGAATGGTTCGGTCGAATTACTCGATAGGTCAACACTTTCTCGAGCACACCGGCCTCGGTGGCGTCGTGGCAGGCCATCGGTCTACAGGCTGGTAGGTACTGGGTTCGGATCCCAGTCGAGGCATGGGATTTTTAATCCAGATACCGACTCCAAACCCTGAGTGAGTGCTCCGCAAGGCTCAATGGGTAGGTGTAAACCACTTGCACCGACCAGTGATCCATAACTGGTTCAACAAAGGCCATGGTTTGTGCTATCCTGCCTGTGGGGAGTGCAAATAAAAGATCCCTTGCTGCCTGTCGTAAAAAAGAGTAGCCTATGTGGCGACAGCGGGTTTCCTCTAAAAAAAATGTGTGTGGTCCTTAACCATATGTCTGACGCCATATAACCGTAAATAAAATGTGTTGAGTGCGTCGTTAAATAAAACACTTCTTTCTTTCTTTCTCGAGCACCGATGGGGTTCGAGCCAACTTGATTCAACTGTATATGAAATTTGCATTAAAAAATCGTTTTAAGTAGTTTCAGAAAATTGACTCCTGTGCCAAGCGGTTTGCAGGAGAATTTCAGTAGTTTAGATTGACTTCCAATCAAAAGTATTTGAAACTAGATTTAGACATTCGTTTTATTGGGGAAGTGCCGAAATGGTTAAAAGTCCGAAGTAGATCTTGCGAAGAGGAAAGGTTCTCAGATGAGAGGCACTCGATGTTTCTACGGCTGGCTGATCACTAGTAGGGTGTTGTTGTTGTTGTTGCGTAGGCCAGGAAACAAACAGGGCGATGCAAACTCAAAGGGGTCCCGTGACCCCCACCCGTTTAAAGTACCCTTTTTAATGTCTTTTAAAACAAAATTCATCATCCACAATATACAGAACTAAATGTGCTATAAAAACGCTGCTCTGAGCTTTTTTATTTTAAACCTTTCCAGATATCATGCCTCCGACACCTCCTACAGAATGGGAATGGGAACTCTATTTACGTGCCTATATCCAATAAAGGTTCAGGCACGCCTACCACGGATCCAGCCTCTGACTTAGCCAGTGGGTGGTTCCGGGGCAGGATCTCCTACAGATCTTGTTCCCTTTGAAAACTCGGCTTATATGCCCTCGACAAACTCAAATGGCCCGTTTTAGAATTATCAAGACGCCCATCCTCTTTACAAAATCCTGTATCAGTTTCAGTTAACAATATCGGCAATGGGAATTGGATTGGTGTGAAGACACCTGCAAATATATCATTAGCCTATGTGTACTAACATCGACGGTCTTATTTCGGTTTGTAGTAGTCTGGTATACACTGTGGCACCATTCAAACCTGGCATGAATGTCGGCTATGTTGAGAAAGTAGGGTCGTTTGACGACACCACTAGATCATATTGATTTATTAATCATCGCCTATTGGATGTCAAACATTTGGTAATTTTGACATATAGTCTCAGCGAGGAAACCCGCTGCAATTTTCTATCAGTAGCAAGGGATCTTTTGTATGCACCACCCCCACAGACAGGATAGCACATACCACGGCCTTTGATATACCAGTCGTGGTGCACTGGCTGAAACGAGAAATAGCCCAATGGGCCCATTGACGGGGATCGTCCCCAGACCGACAGCGCATCAAACGAGCGCTTTACCACTGAGCTACGTCACGCCCCCTAGCGGCAAGGGAAGAAGGAAGGCAAGAGGCCCTTTTTTTAGAAGCCCATGGACCGCAGAATGGGGTTAGGTGCGGGAGGCCAATTCCCTCTCAATGTGCTCAGATGCCCGGAAAATGCCGTATTTGAACACATTTGTCATTCAAAACATTTTTCAGTGAATCATGTCACTGAACACCATTACCAGGTTAGGGCTCTTCTGGCCCTCAAATTTAGGTGCCATTCCCCCCCCCCCCCCCCCCCCCACCCCCGGGCCATCGCATTGACAGTGATCCGCAGCCCTGAACCGTGCCAGTTTTTGTTTAACTGGAGAAATACAAAATGTTTATACAAAGGGTACCTTCTCTTTCTGTGTATGGGCACTTTTTACTGCCTTGTCCCCTCTGCCAAGCTAGTTTAAGCTAAGTACGACCATAGACACTTCTTCAGTTAGTTTTGTTTATCGACACGACTAGAGCACACTGGCCTATTAATAATGGGCTATTGGATGTCAAACATTTGATAATTGTTACACATAATCATCAAATGAAAACAGCTAGTTTGTTTTCCATTAACAACAAGATCTTTTTTATATGCACTTTCTCACAGACAGAATAGCATACGAACTTTTATATCAGTTTTTCAGTTAAAATAAAAGCTTGTTTTGTTTTGTTTAACAACACTACTAGAGCACGATAATATATTAGTGATCGGTTATTCGATGTCAAACATTTGGTCATTTTGGCTCGTAGTCTTCAGAAAAAAACCCACTATATTTTTTCATTACCAGAAAGGGATGTAAACGACCCTGACTGAAAAAGTTAAAGGTTAATTTGTTTAACGACACCACCAGAGCGCATTGATTTATCAATCATCTGCTATTAGATGTCAAACGTTTGGTAATTTTTGTCATTAGTAGCCACGGACAGGAATGCACATACAACGGCCTTGGATATACCAGTCGTTGAACACTGGCTGGAACGAGAAATAGCCCAATAGGACCCCGAGTGTTGATTGGTTTTAGTAGCCGCCTGTGTGGCAAAATATTAATGTTTTTTTTTTCTTCTAGAACTCTAGACACACTTGTTTGGTTTAACAGTCAACAGCTTTGTTTAAAATGTAAACAACAAAACTTTGTGCATTATTATTATTATAGATTATGAATTATTATGAAATATGCTAGGGTTTGGGTTTTGTTCTTAAGAGTATGCGGCAAAAAAGAAGAGAGAGAGAGAGAGAGAGAGAGAGAGAGAGAGAGAGAGAGAGAGAGAGAGAGAGAGAGAGAGAGAGAGAGAGAGAGAGAGAGAAACGCTTTGAACAACAATAATAACAACAATGATTTTACTCCTACTCCTCTTGCTCCTACTACTAATCCTATTACTACTATATTTGTATTTATTACTGTTTTTATATATTTATAATTTATTTTCAGATTATAAAATTTATTTAAATATTTGTTTATTTTCTAATTACATATATTCATTTGAACAAAACATGATTTCTTAAACTATTATATACAAGATAAATCAACCGTCGCTATGCTAAACTTTGGGTAAACATTCCAAGTATTTTCATGTTCAATCTGATTATTAAAGTGTAATGAACGGAAAAGAATATTTATTTTGTCAAAGTAATATCAGTTATGCCACTTAGTAGTCGTGTTTTTCTCCCCATTTCGCTCTCGCGCGTCTTTGGCATGAAATCCCCTTTTCTCTAACTGAAAGGAACCTACAGTTCATAAATCATTCACCCTTTGTCTTCGAAATTGCACACTATGTCAAAAACAATGTTAACCTGCCCATCGCCAGGCAACCAGCCTTCTAAATCTCGCGTAGGCCAAACTGAAACTGACTCTTTTGCTGCGCTTCACTAATGCGTGATATTGAAGGCAAATTTTGTCTGAGCTGAATCAATTGTTTCTCGTCAGTATTTAGTCACTTTTTTGTAGAGTAATTGTTGAAATCTTGACATGCTACGCTTAGAAGCACGTGGGCAGATCGGCGCGCCGTGTGTTGGCGCGATAACTTCAGCCCCATACTACATATCGGCAAATACCAGTCTTTCACCGAGTATCCCCGAACGTGAATTTAACACTGCGAGCCGACCGACCCTCCGCCGAGTCTGAATGTTAAGTCAACTCCCAGTCTATTGTCTAGATCACAACTCACAGGTGAATTTATCAGCTCTATAATTACCAGCAACACACACATTATCAGACAAATTTGAAGGTTTTTCTGAAACCGGTTGTTTTAGATCATGCACGATCTACAGACGACGGAAACTTGACGCTTCTATGAACAAAACCAATACTGGTAATTTCGTTTGACAACAACAGAGAGAGAGAGAGAGAGAGAGAGAGAGAGAGAGAGAGAGAGAGAGAGAGAGAGAGAGAGAGAGAGAGAGAGAGAGAGAGAGAGAGAGAGAGAGAGAGAGAGAGAGAGAGAGAGAGAGAGAGAGAAAGAGAGAGAGACAGAGAGACAGAGAGATAGAGAGAGAGATAAAATAACTAATTGAAAAAATCGTGATACCCGTTTATGAAATTAAGCTGTCCTCCTTACAAAAGTATTATTGAGGGCCGTAACTGTAATATTGCAGTATTATGATCGAAAAACTAAACAACAAAAAATTTACATTTGGAATATCCACCCAACGCAATAATTAATTATTGTTGAAGGGAACAAATTGAAAAAGAAGATTTAAAAGAAAAAGAAAAAAACAAAACAAAAACAGAAACAAAACCAGGAACAAGAAAAGTACAAAAAATGATATAGAGAAATAATAATACTTATAACACTGATAATTATTATGATAATAATGATACAGTACAACAGTAACAAACTAATATCAACTTCATTGTATTTACCACAAAGCTAATATCATCAAATATCATTATGTTCTAAAAGTATCTACTGACTAGACACTTCCATCGAGTATATTCAAAATACATAAATAATTGAACTTCATCCCTAGAACATATTAAATTATAATTAGACAGCGATAAATCTTTCTACTACAATTGTTGCCAGCATGTCACCAGAAATACTTCCCATGAGAAAAAAACCCCTTTAACCACGTTAATGTTACAAACCGGCCTCAGTGGCGTCGTGGTTAGGCCATCGGTCTACAGGCTGGTAGGTACTGGGTTCGGATCCCAGTCGAGGCATGGGATTTTTAATCCAGATACCGACTCCAAACCCTGAGTGAGTGCTCCGCAAGGCTCAATGGGTAGGTGTAAACCCCTTGCACCGACCAGTGATCCATAACTGGTTCAACAAAGGCCATGGTTTGTGCTATCCTGCCTGTGGGAAGCGCAAATAAAAGATCCCTTGCAGCTAATCGGAAAGAGTAGCCCATATAGTGGCGACAGCGGGTTTGCTCTCAAAATCTGTGTGGTCCTTAGCCATATGTCTGACGCCATATAACCGTAAATAAAATGTGTTGAGTGCGTCGTTAAATAAAACATTTCTTTCTTTCTTTCTTTCTTTCTTTAATGTTACTAAGTAACGAGTATGTTCCGGGAATAATCACACCAACAGATAAGGTAGACAGGGTACTATCTTTACGCGCCCCTATTCAATTATCGTTCAGGCACTCCACCGTGAAAGCGATTTCAGACTACAAGATGGTGCATGTGTCGAAAACTTGCCCGAAAAGGAGACAATATTTGTTTTTAATATGCCTTGTTCTATTTACACTAGACATAATTTGCAACAGACCGAACTGGCTAAAAACTAAATAAATCGGTGCCTGTAACTTCAAAAGTGTTTTGTTTAACAACGTTAACTGAAATAAATTGATGCCCAACACCTTGTTTTATATATGTAAATGGAGTATATCGGGTTTTTTTTTTTTTAAATACAATAACCTTATTTAGCTAATTTAATTACTTTAAAATATATCAGATTATTTTGACTATTATTATATTTGATATATTATACATATTACATTTGTATAAATTCTAATAGTAATATACGGATATAATACATTTGTTGACAATTGATAAAACTCGGCATTAAAGAACATTGGCAAGTAGTACAAGCTCAGTTATTTGAAAGTGTTAACATTCAAAGCAAAATACAAGAAACTATATCAGATAATATTCATGAATATTAATAATTATATGAGGAACATTTGTTCTCAACGATGTTTTTGATAAAAGTAAAATAATAATTTTTAGTATTCATATTTTACCTCTTTTACGAACCACATAATTATATTATTGCTTTATTTTCTTCAGTTAGTTGTATAAAATGATAAAACTAGAACAAGAACAAATTTAACATTAAATAATATATGTTGTAATTACGTCGTCCAGTTAATTTATAGTACATAATCAACATTTGTTGACAAGCAAACATTTATTTTGTAATATCAAAGTATCGTTGGTGACATCTTATTTACTGACCCCTCAGAAGTACTAAATAAACATTTAATAATAATAATAATAATAAAAAAGATAATAATAATAATAATAATAATAATAAACGATAAATAAATAACATAAAAGTAATTACTGTTTTAATTATTTCTCATATCATAAAAAAGGTTTCTAAATATTTATTTGTCTATAGATGAGTTTATTGTTTCTAAATGAAATAACATACAAATTTTGACCTACTTTTACACCGGTAGACACCTTCCACGTTAAGTTGATAAACAAATTTAAGTCCACAACTAAACATAAATAGTCATTGATGGAAGTATGCAAATATTTGAGCTATTTTTATATGGCATTGTTGTATATCAATACAAACCATGTGATACACTGCATACATTTATAATATACGGGCCTTTTCCACAAGGCTCGAAAACACATTTATATTGTGAGGTGTATGTTTGGCTTTACAATGTAAACAAATTATTTTGTATAGCAAGAATCTGTTTCATGGAAATTAATAGATGTGTGAGAGAGTGGATCACACGGCTATAGACATTTGGTAATTCAGGCACACAATCATCAGAGGGAAACAGCTACATTTTTGTCTTTTAGCAGTGAAGTGATGTTTGTATACACTTTACCAAAGACGAGACAGCACATACCCAGGCCTTTGATATGCTAGTCGTGGAGTACTGGTTGAGACAGGGAAAAAACAACAAATGTGTTTACCGAGGAGGTTCAAACCTTTAACCCAAGCACCCCAGGCAAACGCTCTACTTATTGATATAATTCACTCCCCTTGTTTAATGGCATATGTTTTAAGGGGGTGTATACTGAACAATTCAAGAAGCGCGAATATTTTTTTTACTGGATATATATAAAAAAAATTACGATAAAGTTAATTCGGCAAATAGACTGTCAATATGGACCTAAAATATTCACAAGTTATTAATAACTTTAATAGACACAAAAAAATTAGTGAGATTCAAACTGAATAATGAAAATTAAATTGAAGAAAACTAAATTAATTAATATTCGCGTTTGTTTTGTTTGTTCACTGTATGTGATCGGTTTCTCTATGAGTTCCATTGTGCACCGTACACTGCTTATACTGAAATCAGAGCCATCTAAAACTTTCAGGGCAGTTTTCTCTCGATCGCCATCCCAAAATAAAGTGTTGTCCCTTGCGTCTATGGACGAAGGCGAGTTTGATTCAGAAATCAAAACATACTCGTGAGCATTAATTATACGGTTGGTAAGAGGGGACTGTGAATTAAAACACAAAAACAAATACGAATAACGTGTACAAATCGCTTCAAGATTTTATTTAAGAACAAAACCTAGTTGTACTGCTTTTTGTTTAAAATTTGAAAGTCTCTGACCCTAGTTCCAGTGGTACGTTAGTTTTGGGGTTTTGTTTGTTGTTTTTGTTGTTATTGTTATTGTCTTTATTTTTATTTTATTTTTTCCCCAGATAAAATTCATTTGAAGTACCAAGACGATCATAAACACATTAGATTTGCGCAAAATTTACAAATTATACAAGAAGTTGTAAGCAATGAGTAATTTAACGAGTTATAATAAACTTAACTTATTTTACACTGTTAACAACTGTGGTCAGCACCTTTAAAACGTGAGTTGCCATGGACTATTTATGAAATCACACGACATAACAGACATATTTGTTGCCGATTTAAAGAGATACGACTGGTTGCTCAACGATGATGACCAGGACGCCAAAGTCCAATGAAATAAGCACAACATAATTGATTACTATGTGACGTCCACGTTAAATTGAAACTGATTGCTCTGTGACGTATAAGGTAATTGCTAGCACAAGAGTTGTAACTAAGTTTTAGATGGATTTAAAAAAAGAAGGTTTTTGAGATGTAAGAAACAAAATACTACATTTTGTGTCCATTCTATACCATTTATCTTACAACTCGTTATCTAAAAACGTACCAAATTCGCTTTCGCTCGTTAGATACGCTTTTAACGGAGTCTGATACAGTATTCTCTATTTAATGACAAATTATGGATACATCCTTAAGGCGAAAGTAAAATAAATCCTAGATTTTTATCCACACCTCGTGGCGGGACGTAGCCCAGTAATAAAGCGCTCCCCTGATGCGCGGCCGGTCTAAGTTCAATCCCCGTCTGTGGGCCCATTAGGCTATTTATCATTCCAACCAGTACACTACGACTGGTATGTCAAAGGCCGTATTGTGTACTATACTGTCTGTAGGATGGTGCATATAAAATATCCCTACTAATGGAGAAATGTAGCGGGTTTCCTCTCTAAGAATATGTCAGAATTACCAAATGTCTGACAGCAGATGATTAATAAATCAGTGTGCTCTAGCGGTGTCGTTAAACAAACAAACGTTTAACTTGTATCCCCACCCGCTCTGGGAATATATACGGATATATTTGGAAAGTAAAATCCAGTTGGAGCCAATACAATGTCAGAAAAGTGATGTTAAAACATGAACCAATAAGGGTCAAGAAAATCATGAAAAAGTAAAGTAAAGTGTGTTTTATTTAACGACGCCACTAGAGCACATTGATTTTTTATCTTATTATCGGCTATTGGACGTCAAACATATGGTCATTCTGACACTGTTTCTTTTTAGAGGAAACCCGCTGTCGCCACATAGGCTACTCTTTTTTACGACAGGCAGCAAGGGATCTTTTATTTGCGCTTCCCACAGGCAGGATAGCACAAACCATGGAATTTATTGAACCAGTTATGGATCACTGGTCGGTGCAAGTGGTTTACACCTACCCATTGAGCCTTGCGGAGCACTCACTCAGGGTTTGGAGTCGGAATCTGGATTAAAAATCCCATGCCTCGACTGGGATCCAAACCCAGTACCTACCAGCCTGTAGACCGATGGCCTGCCACGACGCCACCGAGGCCGGTATAGAAAATCATGAAGCAATCATTTGAATTATTACGTAATGCAACTTTTCCTATGTACAAAATAATATAGTCACAAATTGTCTTCATATATATGAACTTCTAGCATAATATAGATGGAAACATTGAGCAATTGTATTGTTTTTATATTCCCGAAGATATTTGGAATAGATAGACTCCCATGAATAACTGTTCCAACCTTTTGTTAGTCTTATTCAAATATTCAGTATACTAATAGTCCCCACAAGAGAACGAGAGAGAGAGAGAGAGAGAGAGAGAGAGAGAGAGAGAGAGAGAGAGAGAGAGAGAGAGAGAGAGAGAGAGAGAGAGAGAGAGAGAGAGCATTAGCCATGCCCCCTCCCCCAATACATACACATAGTGTGGGTTACCCCCCCCCCCCCCCTCCCCGCCCCGAATTGGCCCACAAATATCTAAATACGAAAACAAGACAACTTATTTATGTAAATATTTATTGTTTCAGCACCAAATACATACAGGATAAGGTGATATGATATAAATAACATTCATTATTATATGTACATACAAAATAAATTACGTGTTGAAAGAATTGTACAAATGATTATGACAAACTTTGGCAATACTTCTAATGATATGCTCCTAAGACAGACACACAAACACCTGAAAAACATTCACAGCCATTCACTACAGAAAGCAATTCATTACCTAATACAGTCACGAATGTATCATAAATATAATGTATTCACAAATTGTCATAAATTATAAAAAACCCGGATACATATGTTAAAAAGAGATTTATGTGTTCGGGAAGAAAAGAAAAAAACGAAAATGGAAAAAAAAAGGTAAAAGATTTAAAAAAAGGGGGAAAAAGAAAGGAAAACAAATCAGGAAATTAAAAATAAAAATTATAAAAAAAACCCAAGAAAAAAACAAGAAAAAAACACAAAAACCTATGACATAAAATATGAGATGAAAATGTTAATATAATGATTACTACTGTACGTAAAAATAATTTTTAAAAACAAAAACATTTGGACGAATTCTATTTTGGATGTTTCGAAATGTAGAACAATGCCAGTTTGTTTTATTCACTGTAAGACAAATATCTACATAAATATATTGGTAACATTCTTAGGGGACTTTGATATTCGACCTATCGCTAGCATTTGACCTTTACCCTTTAACGTCATTTCATTTCCCCCCATGACTAGACGACCTCTTTCGTAAGTTTCTCGTCCTTCCAGCGACTCGATCACAACACTCCGACAAAATAAATGCAATCTACACATGACAGTGTCAGTAAAATGTCGGCAAATGTGAATCTGACGTCACACATCATTAAGTCCGGTGCTGCGGCACCATGTGACGTATTTCCGCTTACTAGGCGGGATGTATTCAACCTTCTTTGGTCTCTCATTCAGTTTTGTTTTTCCCCACAGAAATCACACAACTTGCACATATACCCGTAAAATTGAGAGCAGCAAAGTCAAACGCGTGTATAATTTACACATTAAAAAAAAAAAAAACAAGAAAAAAAGAGAGAAAAAAAGTCACAGCTCCAAAATTGTTTTAAAGTTTTTTGTTTGTTTTGAAACAAGCACTAAGAAACATCGTCAAAATGCACGTGACTTCGGCGAGACAACCAACCAACCAATCCGGTAACTCGTCTCTCTTCTCGAAGGGACTCTTGAGATCCCCGCCCATCTCCACAGCAGGACCGGGCCACCACCTCTCAGTCAAGTCTCTGACCCATGATGCTCATATCCACTACAAGGTGCAAGCATGTCCGTCCTGGACACGCACTCCAGATCAGCAAGTCGGTAGACTTCTTTGTTGTTGTTGTTGTTTTTTGTTTTTAGGAGATTCTCAGGATATAGCAACTCTCGTTTCATTTTTTGTAATGATGAAAAAATACTTGAAGCAGTCAATAAATTAGGCCTATAATACACAAATGCATGTATAGCTCTGCTCGTGCACACAGTTCAAAAGTCGTCTGCTTCCACAGTTTGTTTGTTTTTACACTTTCTGTGTAAGTTGTTTTTGTTTTGGGGTTTTTTCTGCTGATTAAGCCACATGGCTCCGTCGAGGCAAAAACTCCAGTTCGTGGAAGTTGTCCTTTAACCTGTACTTGACGTTCACATCGCGTCGCGGCGGTAAAATCTCGTGTCCATAAAAACTGGTGTCGGGCGTCGTTTCCTCTCCCGGTAAAAGTTCAATATCGAAACTATTGACCAAGTTCATGAGGAACCATTTTGTTTGGAGCATCGCGTAGCGCTTCCCGGGACACAGTGACCCAAAGGCGATCAGGGGGTTCTTCAGTTCCTTTCCATTTTTGTAGAATTTGGCGTCAACAAAACGATCGTACTTAAAGACCTATTCGAGAAGGGAAAAAAAAGAAGAAGACAATATGAGTGAGTGAATTAACTCTACATGTACACAAGTCAACCGGCAACACAGTGTTTTCCTTAAACGCGGCCAATGTTTTGTCAGAAAAGAACATTTAGTGAACTTTTAAACAAAACCCCCCTTCTGTAGCCTGCCGTGATCAATGCTTCGTACGTTACACTAGATTCCCCCCGAACTTTCATTTACGAGATTGCGCGAAGAACATTCCGCCAGGCTAAAAGCACACAGTGGACCTTTAATTGTGTATAGAACACCTTCACCAATAAACTTTTTTTTTCGTGCCAACGAGCCACACAGTTTGCTAAATCATATTTACAGACGCAGCTATCGGCCCTGTTTCTTTAGTATCGACATGCACTGGCCATTCATGTAACAGACGTGACTTTTGCCCGCGTTTGTAATCTTTTCCCCTTCCTTGTGGGTAATCAAACCGAGGTTCAGTCACGTGCAACAACAGAAAATGTGATTCCGCAGACGTGACACTTCCGCTTTTAGCCAATATCCGTTTTGTTACTTTAATTAAACAATCGAGGCTGTTTGCAAACAGAAATTATTTTACCTAAACATATTTCACACACAAACATGCAAACTAACTTTCTTTTTTTGTAAATCGATACTTCAAGACAAACTATATAACAGAATTTATAACAATCACAATTTTATAATAATAATAATAATAATAATAATGCGATAATATGTTAATAAAATTAATTACCATTATCATCTTTATCATCATCAATTTCGTTGGCATAATGAAATAGGAGTATTATTTCGAAGAACGTGGACATGAGAGTTAAAAAAGTTTCAAAAAGATGTGAATAATATCGAAGTTATTATCTAAACCAAATTGACAAACGAGGTATAGACAAACAGAATTTGACATGAGAAGAAACGATATTATTAAAAATCAGTCAGAAACTGAAAAGCAATCCAACAATTTATTCTGCGTTTTACTTTTGCTTTTTTCATTCTCATAATATATCTTATATAGTCTTGGAACCAACACAAAACCAATGCTTACATAATTTTTTTGTTCAATCTTTCCAAATCCCTCCTTCATCTATTATTATTATTATTATTATTATTATTATTATTATTATATAAACTGAACTAATATAGGTAGTAAACAATACACACCTCAGGGTCCTCAAAGATCTCGGGGTCCATGTGGATGCAAGGCGGGTAAATGGCGGCCTTGTCTCCTTGACGACATCTGTATGTCTTGCCGTTGTCAAGGGTGAAGTCAGTGTCCTCCACGATCTCTCGAACCATGAACACCCCGCTCGTCAGTCGCATCGTCTCCTTGATTATACTGTCTGTAAAACAAAGTAAAACATATTTAGATATACTTTTATAAATACACATTGGCCTACTATGAAACGAAGTTTAAAGTATAAATTGTACAATATTATTATACTGTTTATGATACTATTTCAATATATAATATTTTTTTCATTATACTATGAAACAAAGTTAAAAACATCATTTGTGTATTATACTGTCTGAATTATCAAAAAAGTATAAATATTTATTATTATTGTATTACAAAACAAACATAAAAGATCAGTAGTATATTATACACAGTAAAACAAATAAAAATATATCTTAATTATTTTATTTTACTGTTAAAAATATCACTATAATTATTATAATTGTTTTTATAAAACAGATATAAAATACAGCCAGTTGTATTTAGCTATCTGAAAAACAGTTTAAAATATTGTTAAAGAATTTCAAATATCTATAGTGGTGTGTTTATGCTGTCTTTTGGACAATCATTTTAAAATTATCAGCTGCTTATTACTCTGTCGGTGGACAAATAGTAAATATTATTATCAATGCTATGACTGTAACATCCGAGAAATAAAGCTTAAAACATCATAGATGCTATCATTATTATATACTGTATTAAGTTAAAAACTATCATCAGTTATAATAAGTTATGATTACTAGTATACTGGCTGGTACACGGTTAAAGACATTTGGAAGTAGGATTATTCTGTCTACGCAGCAGTTAAAAAGATCACCACTTATGTGCATTCTTCCAAGACAGAAACGTGTATTACATAATTTAATTTTAATGTTTAATTTATGGCGTGTTGTTGGCGATGATAGGTGCCACCACCTCATTAGCAACACAATGCAAGCATGCTGATAAGACAACAGGTAGATGTTATGTTTCCTTATTGTTTTATCCATATTACGTTTAACTTTAAAATGAAAAAAAATTGTTTTCCTAATTAAAATGATGCCAAAATCTCCCCAGCACAAAACTTCATTCCACCCCGTGTCATGTTTAGCTGCATAATATTAATAATCAGCCAACTTATGCAATGATTAAAAAATCCCTTTCTCTTTTCATTTTATAGAAAACATAGCTATATTAATCAAATATAAATGTAATTATTAGTGACTTTAGGAAGGAGATATTATTTCTGAATTCTAAGGAATGTGAACATTTATTCACATCATTATTAAAACTACTACTATTACTGCTGCTGCGGCAAGTACTACTACTACTATTACTACTACTACTACTACTACTACTACTACTACAACAACAACTACATCTACTACTAGTACTACTGCTATAACTACTACTTCTCTGTTGATTATCATAAATCTTATAATTAATACTCTTTACATTGATTTTTGGGAGCATTGCATATATATTTATTGTTATTTATTAAACATAATTAATTTTATTAATTCGTTATATTATTATTATTATTATTACTATTATTAGTAGTATTAGTAATGTTAATTAAAGTTATTACTTTCATCACTGTTATTATGTATTATCCTCATTAATAGACTATGTTGATTTATTGAGTATGCTATATACCTAGAACTGGAAGGTGGTCGATCTCCTCGAGGGTGAAGCACAGCGGTTCGTTGTCGTTGAGTCTCTCCTGGACCAGGTCGCCCACTTCCTTGGACAGGGCGGTGTATGTGTCTGCCTTGCTGACGATGTAGTAGGCGCACCAGAAGGCTGCCCTGAACGTGTTGTAGTTGACGTGCAGGAAGACGAGGTTGTGGCCGACGATGTCCTGCTCTGTCTGGGCGTTCTCCTTCATGAACTGGGTGGAGAACTTGATGTAGTCGGACACCCCTCGGCGGTTCATCATGTCGGTGGAGTTGGGCACGTGGCACAGCACCCGCAGCGCCTCCAGGGCCTTGGGGAACCACTTGACGCCGATGCCTAGCCACATGTAGTTGAAGTACTTGTGGAAGATGTCGAAGTTCTTGTGGAACACCTGCGGGTGGAACTCCTCGGCGGCGGGCCCGTGGCCGAAGATGGTGTAGAAGAGCGCCGAGAACAGCGTCCTGGCGGTGAAGTTACGCAGGCCGTCCTCCCCCCACTGGTCGCCGACGGTCTTCACGTCGTTGCCGTTGACGTCGACGGTGGTGACCTGCTGGAAGGCGTCCTTGAGGTTGTCGGAGAAGTTCTTGAGGCCCAGGTACAGGTAGCGGCCGTTCACTTTCTTGCCGGCCTCGCTCAGCATCTTCCTGGCGTCCACGAGCTCGTAGCTGAAGATGTTGTGATTCACCTGCCGCTGGATCGGGTCGAAGTCGAACTTGCGCTCCTTCGCGAACTGTTCGTACGAGTGGGGGTCGGCGACGATCGTCAGGTGTTGATTCAGCAGGCGTATCGTGAAGATGTCGCCAAATTTCTTCTGGCACCGGTGCAGGAACTGGACGGCATGCTTGCCGAACTCGATCCCGTTGCCCAGCAGAAGGTTTCCCGGGACTAACGGAGGCTCATTTTCTCGCCTGAAATAATGAAAATAATAAATAAAAATCTGTTTAATAATAATGTACATATATAATAAACATATACGGTAATTAACATATTCAGGAATGCATGCAGTGAAACCCCTCTGCTCAAGCTTTTTAAAGATATATTCCAGGGGAGCATGACTCGACCCCCTCCACCATAAAAACTTCGCTCGCCACAGTCTAGACCACCCTGCTAAAATCCCCAAACACACACAAATAAACACCAGTTTCTTTTTTATCTAAAGCAGATCAAATTATCATTAGAACTTCTGTTTTAAAGTGTGCAACAGTGTATAAAGGGAAAGTTTTCAAGTTTTATAGAATTGTTTTCTTCACACTGCAAAAATTAAAAAACAAAATTCCATACTGTTGTCACAAATATTATACCAGACCCGTTTTCGTCAATACTTTTTACAAGAGGCGTTTAATGTTATCAATATATTACTAAATTTTGAATGTGGGAAATGGGTTAGGAAAAAATCCGGGTAATTAACTACAGACTTAACGTAAACTTTCTCCGTGACTGTATCTCGTGGAAGACGAAGGTAGCCGACGAGACTCGACTAAACGTGGACGCGGGGATCGATGTAGATACCGTAAAGCTAATTACCGTCGATATTTTGGAAAACTCAGACGCGGCCCGGGCCAATTGCCTCGACGATCCGAGTCTTATCTTATCGCTCATTTACCATCGCTAAAAGATCCTTGTAGTCGACACAAGTGTTCGTCTGGGATAGGATTATTTTCAGTGGAAAATGTATACATATAATAATTATTTATAGAAGAAACTGTGAAAGTCATGATACACTGGTGGGTTTTTTTTCTTCTTCTTCTAGAAGCATATATAGATTGATAAAATGGAGGTTTCACTTAACAGCCCTTCAGCAAATCGATAATTCTCGAAGGAATAATAGGCTAGTAGTCGGACGCGAATATCTGTTTTAATGCTGTGGGCATAAAGGCGAACCATTGTTTTAGCTATCTGTCTCGAGTTGTCGCCCTTACTGGCGTAACGGCCGTTCTTTTAACAGGTGGAATTGTTTTTAAGAACATTTAACACAACTGACATTTTAAAACTGGATTTTGATGTTGAACAATAGCAAAAGTATAAATAATCTGTAATAAATAGTATTTCTAAAACAAGTATTATCGTATTGGTGATGATAAATGCGAAAAGGTTCCATTAAATAGATGGTGAATACCCCCACCCCTCCAACAATGCAATGCATGGATTCGTGCAATAAGGAAAACTTAATTATTAAACTTTACATTATTCAAATGTATTCGCTTACATTTGTGTTGTGCTTAATACAATAGCTATAGTAAATGCTAGTAATTAATATATTTCACTACAAACCGATGTGTCTATTCGTATTAATTACCTAAATATTAAAACATTACTACCTTCGGAAAAATCGTGTTTTACCCCCTCCTCCCCTTTATGGGATCTATTAAATGGGTCATATGACTACAG
This sequence comes from Gigantopelta aegis, assembly GCF_016097555.1. Taxonomy (NCBI): domain Eukaryota; kingdom Metazoa; phylum Mollusca; class Gastropoda; order Neomphalida; family Peltospiridae; genus Gigantopelta; species Gigantopelta aegis. Next base: position 34,187,341 of record NC_054701.1, on the reverse strand, counting down.
AATGCAAAAAGAGTATTTAATCATGGGATAAACTCGCGCCTAATGAGATATAAAAGGGTAATACATATTTAAAAATGGAATTAAAACAAGTAAAATAAATGTCTTACCTTCGTCTATAGAGATATTTGACGTATGCCATAGTGAGGCCGACAGTGACTGCGGCCAGGTAGAACGTTACAGCAACCATGATGATGTGTACAAAGTCGTCGTAGTCGTAGTAGTAAAATTAATATCCAGTAATCCGTATCTCGGTAACAGAGTAAATATTACTTTTCCGTTTAGCTTGGGATGCGTCGGTTTCACCGCTGTAAAACAGAAAAACCAACACAAATTAGTAACAGTGAAATAACAGTAAAAAAGAAGAAGACACTGTCCATATATGGTTGACAATGATATAAACACCGCCGTACACTGATTGAAAGTTTAATGACCAACCAAAGGACGCAACAAAATAAAACACCGACTTTAGGTGTGTCAAACAAAGATGTGCTGATTTTTTGAAAACAAACCGTAAAAGCGGTTCCCACAACACACAGAATGGAATATTACCAAGAGCGCGGTAAAAATATTTGTTAGGAATTCCAGTTACGATAATAAAAAAATCTAGAGTGATAGAATTGTCATACGATGCATAAACATTTGTCATTATAGCGTTATCAGGAGCGGACCCACGATTTTTCTTGGCAGGAGGTGCAACTAAAAAACAGGGGCAGTTTTCGGTAAATTCATTATAAATTTTGTTATACGCTAGGGATATTAGGACATATTGAGGGGCGAGTGCCTCCCTCAGAACATCCCCCTGGATCCGCTTCTGGTAACAATCAAATATAGTAACTAAATATTCCTATTCACCAAGCCGTGTAGTCTTCTTTCTGTTTCCTTTAAAGGCGTTATATCGGGATTATTATGTTACTATTTACGAAGTGATTGATCGATTTACTGAAACAAGCAATGAATGAACGAACGAACGTGTATATTCACACTGAAGTCACACGACCGCTGCTTTAATCGATACCGGTACGTCGCCGCATGGCTTCAAACTAACTCTGATAAGCGTCTAATCACATTTCTATGCCATCTATGTAAATGTCCACGTGTTATGATGTCAGTTACAAAAAATAGACACACTGCTATCAAGATATTTCCCAGGCTGTTGTAATCCCGGAAAAATATGACATACCCACCAACAGAAATGGGCGTGTCTATTTGAAATGAACGTAGCAACAGTAAAAGATTAATTTTATAATAACAGAAGTGGTATATATTTCCTTCCTAATTTTTAAAATATCTTTTTATTATTATTAGTTTTTGTAATTGTGCTTTCTTCTTAAGATTAAAACAAAAAATGATTGATCTTCTTCTGTTGAGCTTTTCGGGGATAGAATTTTAAAGAAAAAAGATTTACAAAAAAAAAAAAACCCGGCTTAACACAGGTGCATCTTTTTGTGTAAATGTCACCGATATCTACAACAGGTAAAGTTTTCCCGATGTTCTTTACCTACAGGTTTTGATCATTACTGAGGTAATGCAGGTGAGGAACTACAGGGCAGTTTTGTGTGTGACTTTGAACAAAGTGAGTCACTCTCCATTCAATGTTTTGACAGATCTGCCGTTTGACAAGTTCCTGATGACAGAAAGCTGGAGATGTACACATTTTAGCAGAACACGTGGCCCCTTCAAGCCCGTCGGTTAACACGAATGATGACCCTAAAACAGTCAGCCTCGGTGAATGATAAATTTTGACAGACCTGTCACTTACAGGTGTGCCTCTCTGGGACACGAGAGAGAGAGAGAGAGAGAGAGAGAGAGAGAGAGAGAGAGAGAGAGAGAGAGAGAGAGAGAGAGAGAGAGAGAGAGAGAGAGAGAGAGAGAGAGAGAGAGAGAGAGAGAGAGAGAGAGAGAGAGAGTGGAAAATCCCGCGTAAAGCTAGTCCACGACATACGTAACACAACTCAAAACATGCTATACATTTCACTCGGTTGTAGATTTCAAGAAAAACCGCAATAGAAATTGATCAATGAAAGCAAGATTATGAAATCGCGAACAGCTGACTTATGTGTGTATTATATTATACACAAGTGGTCGGCCCTGTATGACTCATATTTACTATCTTTGGAAAAACTGCTAATAAAACACAAATAAATAACTTGACATTACTCGACATAAAACAACAAAACAATACCATCCACCCCCGCACTCACACGCGAAACATTGCTTATTTAAGGCATTATTTGAACTGTCGGAGAAGCTAGGGTTTCAGTTATCCTAAGTTGTTATAGTCCATTTATTCCGACACAACCAACGAGGAAATAAGTGACCCACGTGTTCTAAATAGCCGGGGAAACACTCGAGTGTCGATAGAAATTAATCAAATCGCTTTAAAAACCACATTTTTGTCTCTCAAATCTTCAAATACCGTCTGATATTATATATATGTACACATATATATAAAAACTGAAAAAATATAAGTCCAATACTTACATTATGAAAGCTGCTAAAACCAAGAACGAGTCTCAGATATGTTATGTTCGCATTAGTGTATGTCAACTCTATTTATACACAGGGAGGCGGGGCATCAGGCCTTTCGCGATTGTCAATCAATGAACTGTGGAACGAATCACGTCACCCCCACAAAACCGGAACATGACAAGCCCGTCACTGTGAGCATACAAAGAACATAATATAATCGCAGCGGCTCGCTATAAAATTGACCGCGTAGAAATTAATTGTGGATCAAAAATGACTGTACTAGATTTTTTTTGCTTTTCATCTCAATTCCCCCCCCCCCCCCCCCCCCCCCCCCCCCCCCCCCCCCCCCCCCCCCCCCCCCACCCCCCCCCCCCCCCTTTTTTTCCTTTTATAAACTGCTGTCTAGTATGGAGCCATTTTGGGATAACTAACAATCTGAAATTGACCAGAGAATAGTGGGCTGTTTTTGATTGATTATAAATAATTGATTGCTTGGTTAATAAATTACTCTTCTACGGAGGCAATCGACATCAGATTCTATTTTGTGACTTAACCGGCCATTGTTGTAAAGGTTAAATGTTTTGTAATGATGCAGAAAATTTGACAAACGGAAGCTAAGAGAAATGGAAGGTGGGCAGTCCCTCCATCGGAGATATTATTATTATTGTTACGTATATTCTTTTAAATCACCCCCAAATTAAGGGTTTTTTTTTCCCATAGGTAATTAACGAACGTCAGGATCGACATGACTCGAGCCTAGCTGAAGTTTTTGGTGGGGGCGTATAGCCGACACGTTATCATACTCGCTTAATTTCGACTCATTTCGGCTGATTGAGGCTAACGGTAATTGGAGGTGGAGGGGGTTGGGGGTGGGGGGAAGGAAGCGGGCAAGACGATTTAAGGTGCAGAAAGAATCTACATGATAGAAATTTAAAAAAAGACGAAGACACGAGATTGGGTTTTGTCAAACCAGCGGTAACCTCAGCGGGTGGACCGGTAGAGAATCCCCTTACCCCTTCTTTTGTTTAGTTGTTTTGTATTCGGAGACGGTACCGATACAAGTGCTGTTTGGTACGCTGTTAAAGAAACCCTGTTCATTTAGAATGCCAACTAAGTCAGGGTTTTTCCTTCTTTTATTTCTGTCTTTCTTTTTTTCCTTCTGTTTATCTTTGTCTTTTGTGTGTGTTTTTTTCTTACTTCGTCTACTTACTTCGTCTATTTGTTTCTTTTCATTTCTATTTAAAAAAAAAAATTTTTTTATTGTTCTTCTTCTTTTTTTCTTCTTTTTTTTGGTACTTTTTTTTACAAAATGTACACACACGAAGAAGTAGTTTACTGGCCCCAGTGATACTAATGGACAAAGCAGAGTATATTGACCTACCTTACTACACGACAATATAGCAACGCAGTTTTAACTCCAGCATAACCAGCATAACGTATTTGTTTATCGCAAGATTTCTATTTCTTATTCACATAACAACTCCGGGAATGAGACAATTCTTGCTTTCATACAGAAGGTATAAAGATATGTTTAGTGTTCAGTAAATATATTTGAAAATTGAGTTTAGTTACCTATACCTACTCTCCGCTGGACGCTTTGGTTAATGACTGTACCATAGCTAAGAATTATAGCAGGGGTGATCACTTGAGAATATGGAGAGGGTAGGGGTGCAGGCGCGGATTTGGGTGGGGTACCATTTGAAGTTATTGTGCTCTCTATTTTGGTGAGGTAATTATTTGTGTTTGTGTAATATAAGAGGTTTTATTTATCAAAGTCATCGAACTTTACCCCCCCCCCCCCCCTCCATTATAAGTTGTAGATCCACACCTGGTTGGTGAGGGTGAGTGAATGTGGGGCATCTGTGTTAATTATTACTTTATGTATGATGAGTCTACGGTAAAGTTTATAACTGCAGTTTGTGCCAAATTAGTTTATTTAAAATGATGCAAATGTACATGTCTTCTGGTAGAACTGGCAATTACCCCCACCCCCCCACCCCCACCCCTCCGTCCCCCTCGAAATCCCTGGACACAAACCTGTCATATTGGAATTGGTTAGAACTGTATATGTCGTGAAGATGAATTAAACATGGGGGACATAATTATATATACATTCAGATCTGGATAAGGCCAAATAAAAATAAATGTATAAGTGTGCGCGCGCGCGCGCGTGTGTGTGTGTGTGTGTGCGCTTGCGCGTGTTCGTGCCTGTGTGTGTGCGTGCGCGCGCTTGCGCGTGTTCATGCCTGTGTGTGTGTGCGTGTGTGTGTGTGTGCGTGCGTGCATGCATGCATACAACCCTCTGGACTTGAATATAAAACGCTATATAAATCTTATAATCCAAATACGAACACACCACATCCCACTCTAGGAAAAAAGAAATAAAAAGAAAAAGGGTCCAAAATGTGGGGGTATACGGGATAGGGGAAGGGGTGGGAACAGGAAGCATATGCGCCCATTCTCATTAAGAACCCTGAAGACTACAAAGACTGCGAGTATAAAGATATTATTACATGTACTTCCCTCCATTTATTGCATTACAAACGACTGCAGGCATTATTCGCGTTATGCTTATTCACGAATTTAGACGCGATAAAAAGCGTGGGCGTTAATATTGGGGGACTCATGGACGGGGCTAGGCTTAGCGAGGGCGGTGTCTAGTCATGAAATTAGGTGAGGATGTTGTTTGTTTGTTGTTGTTTAATAGTAATCATACTAGTAATTTATAAAATATTAATGGTTTCATTTAACGCCTCAAGTAATATCAAATAATAAAATTAATTTTATGTTTTGAATGTTATATCGCACATTTACATTCGGCGCAAAATATATTTTGAAGTAAGGTAGTCAACAGCAGATTCACGCGAAGGTCACCCTTAATTTTGTGTGTGCAGAATATTCCACTTTTTGTGGATCTAAAGGTCTTAGTGATGCTGGCACCTATTTTGTTTTTAACTATACAGAATTTGTCCTTCGCAAAATTATATATTTGTTTAAAGAATGGACTTTGCAAAACTCAAGCGTAAAAAAGACCCTTTCCTTTATGAACTATAGATTCGCCCTATTCGTAGAAAAAAAATAGTGTAGAAAATAGCTGTTCGGATACTCCCAAACACACTGGCACCTTTTTTTCATCTTTTTTTTTTTTTTTTGGGGGGGGGGGGGGGGGGGGGAGGGCTAATAAAACACGTAACACCGGCTGTTATATTAAACTAACTTCATACCTTTTTTAACATACGGCTACAAAAAAAGAGAGACCAAACTGTAATTTCTGAATACACGTAGTCGCAAGCGAAACATTAGAGTTTTAAAATGATTTAATGTAGTTCGGAAAACCTCCACAGATTTTGTTTTCCTCATTCCAATATTTTTTAGCATGTAACAACGGAATTTGTACACCAATACGCAATGATTTTGAAGTAAATATGAATGCTACTTTGTATCAAACTATACCAAATTGTCATTTAAATGTTATGTATCGAAAACTCGTGATATACATTATGGTGTTGTCACAGTAACAGACAATACCAAGGAGAAGGCAGGAACATAAACATATTTCTATAAAATATTTATTGATGAAATCTTTGAATAACATATTCCCCTTATTTAATTTTTAGAACTGTTCACCTTTTCCCCCCTTCTTACTACACTTAAACCAAATATTGCTGTAAAAGTATGTGCCGTTTGTTGTGTCGCGAACTATACAGTATTTACCTTTTGACAATGTTCCTTTGGGCTTTACTCATGCGTCGTAGCTTATACATGATGACAATTTTAAGATTTTCGTTTATTGCTGCTTTTACTGGAACATATGAAAACTATGGAAAATTTATGTTTTTATTGTCATTAAACGAATATGTATTCTGTCTTCATGTAGATAAATAAAACATAAAATAAAACGAAAACAATCAGCACTAAAACAAGAAGAGAAAGAAGGAGGAGGAGGAGAAGAAGAAGAGAAGAAGATAAGAAGAAGAAGAAAAAGACAAAGGAGAAGAAACAGAAAAACAAACAAACAAAACAAAACAAAACAAAACAAACAATACAAACAATACAAAACAAGACCCTACAAAGTGACACAATTTTATCTCCTGTCCTTGCATGATTATGCTGTAAAAAAATTATTTATTGCAGTATGAAACAATAAAAAAAAAATCAGAAAAAGAGAAACAACCGAAAGAAAGAGCTCTCGTCTCCCAACAAACAAACAAACAAATCCCAACAAAACACGCATATGTATGCATACACAAACAACACTCTTTCTATAGTATAAATATATTGAGCTTTGAATTTTAGTTAAGAGTATTTCGTTAAACAATCAAAGCTTAGTTTACTTCGTTTAAATTGTTTGAATTAATACTTTAACGTCTGTAACCATTAGCTACACCTACCACCACCCTCTGAACAGAACTTTATTCACCCAGAACACCAAACGGTGTTACACTGATGTGTTTACAAGCATATACATATATACAATACAATGGCGGCTGCTGATTAAAATATACATGTATACATCATACACAAAAGCATACATCCTCTGACACCCCTCCCTCATCCTCCCCCCCCCCCCTCCCAAAAAAAAAAGAGAAAAAAGAAAGAGAAAAGTACCATTACAAGTGAGTGGTATTTTAGCCATATAGTATACTGATGTGTGATGGTATTGTGAGTCACACATACAAGTGAAGATTTATCTAAGTCAAACTGATTAAACCAGTTCTTCCACACACAAAAAAACCACACACAAAACCACGAAGTGCGAGATCATGATCGGGGGTGTGAGGGATGGTTTGGGAGTATCTACAAACACATGTATAAACTCCCCTGAACACAAATAGTGCTTAACAAGCTGTGAGACGTCACCGCGTTTAATGTCTATATTCTTTCTTTCATTTTACCCTTTCGCTATTTTTTTTTAATACATCATAAATATTGTTTATTTTTAGGAATTAAAACGAGAAGAAACTGATACATAAAAATAAAAAGAGCTTGTCAGTTTTCTATTAATATACAAGTTTAATGGAAACTGGAAAAATAAACATTGAGAAGCTGAATTACCAGAAAGGCTTTGTTGTTGTTGTTGTTGTGGCAGTAAAAGTGTATTTAAAAAGAAACCCTGAGATTTTAAAAAATGTTTTTTTTTGTATTTAAATAGCAATTTTATGATCAAATAAAATAACGTAATTTAATAAACATATCAAGTAGTTACTTGCTTTATTAGACGCCTCAAAAATTATAATATATGATTATTATTGATAAGTAATTTTATAAGTTTTTATTGAAGCGAGTTTTTGTTTTTATTGGATGCTAATAAAATGATAAAAAGTTATTTACTTATTTATTTATTTATTATTATTATTATTATTATTATTATTATTATTATTATTATTATTATTGTTGTTGTTATTATTATTATTATTATTATTATTATTATTATTATTACTACTACTATTATTATTAGTATATTTATTTTATTAATATATAACTTAAAAAAAATATATTGGAAATTAATTTTCCTATAGTACTTATTATACTTATTATGGTTCTAATTAGTTAACCCTATTTATATATTTAATAATTTGGGCATTCACGTTTTGTAAAATATGCTAAAAAAATTATGATCCGTAAAAAAATGCTTAAAGCTCAAATATCGTGATCTACAGTAATTGGTTTTTGCTATTTTCTCATGGAAAAAGTATATAAAAGATACGCGAGCCGTCTTGCTCGAGGTTTTCAAACACGTGGGTATAGTAGTAACCAAAAAGGGGCGGTGCTTACGCTATCGTGGATGATTGACGGCTAGGGCTTTGCACAGATGAATGGGTCTAAAATACGTCACCGGTGTATTATCATATGAATGATGAATCAGTTTGCGTAGATCATTTCCTTTAACGGTTTCCTTTCTTCTCACACAAATCACTTAGCTCGCGAGTTTGGCGAAAACTGTTTTTACATCATATTATGTAACTCCTCTCTTCCAATCGTAAACAGTAAGATAGAGTCATAAATGTACGTCAATTTAATTACATATACACACGCTGTAATATAGTAATATATCCATTCTGTTAAAATGTTATACCACTTGCATGTACGTGTCTATGAACATGCACAAATACATATATATATATATATATATATATATATATATATATATATATATATATATATATACAGTGATGTAATAATTTATACATCTTAAACCATTAAGTACAATACGTGTAATTGCGATCTTCAGAAACATAATGAATGTATATTTAACCCCGTTTTAAGAGTATTATATCATAGACTATGAAATGTCATCTAGGCCTACTCGCATGTTTTATGTGAAATGCAAAGTAAAGAATGAATACCCCATCACAATCAATTTAAAAATAGTAGCTTATTCCGCTTTACGTCACTTTGAAAACAGTTTACTTTTTTTCTTCTTTTTTTTACAACACTTAAAACAAATATTGCTGTACAGTTGTGCCGTTTGTTGTGTCTCGAACTATAGTATTTACCGTTTGATAATGTTCCGTTGGGCTTTACTCATGCGTTGTCTACATAGTGGAAACATTATTAGATTTTTCTTTCTTGCGTCATTGACGTGAACATAAGACATATATCAAAAACATATGTTTTTAATTTGACAAAAAAACTATGATACTTTAATTGTTTATTAAAGTGTCAAATGACCATACACATAAAAAATGTACAATGCTGAAATAAAATATTTTGGCACTTAGTCTACATAGGCTTTTGTCTACAGATAAATAAATACAATTCAAATAATAAATATGTGGTTGATTGACTGATTAATCGATTGATTTATTGATTGACGAACTGAGAGATTGGAGTATTGGCAGACAAACAGGCTTGCTGGCTATCTGTCACGCGGATTAATTAATTAATCGATTAAGTATTCGATTCACTGATTGATTTGAACTAATACCAGTCTGAATTAATTCCCATAATTGCCAGTGAGATCGAACCCAAAAACTGATTAATTATCCACATCACCCGCGGACCTCCAAACGACCTCTTTTTATCGTTCCTAAAAATGAATGCGTGTGCGTACGTGCGTATCAGTAACTGCACGTGCGTCCGTACGTCTTAATTATTACCCAGATCCGAAATCCGTGTCAGCGACTTTGTGGGTGCGCTCAAATGTGAGCATGTTCGTGCCACGAGTTAAACAAAATATGTATAAAATAAACATAAATAAAAATAATGACAAAACGACATGGCGCAGTGGTCCTGACATTCAGTTTAATGCTATTCTCAGACTATCAACTGTCACGACGAAGTTTGCCAACTCGATGGTTGCGTTGTAATATTCCCGCTTAGACTAACAACTAATCGGTCGTAGGAGTTGTATACGATAAGAATCGAGTTGTAAGAGGTCACCGCTAGGCTCAATGATGATGGACAGGTCGTAAACCTAGGACAGCGTTTGAATCTTTCCTTGAATTTACACCCATACGCACGGAACTAAATGATGATCATGATTATGATGATGATTTTGATGCTGCTGCTGCTGATAAATGGGAAAATGATGATAATAATGATTAAGGACATCTAGTTTTCCAAATTGTACGGGGCAGCATACCCCCGAACCCTCTAGAAACTTTGCTTCGTGCTCAGTCAGGCCCCGTAATGTCTACTTACTTCCGCCGTACCTGCCACCCCAAAACATAAAAATAAGTATATTTAGTTAAACTAGACAATACATATTTATTAATATCCCCGAATTAGTTTCTTACACTACCCTTTGGTAATTTTTTGATAAGATAATTATATTATGCACACTGTGCTTAATTATTCATCATCATTGTATAAAACAAATTTTACGTGTACCAGTGCCTACATAGTGCCGCAAAGTGGGACACACACACACACACACACACCATGGCTGCTGCTACTGGATAAAAAAAAAGACAAGTGGGGGAGGGTACATCACCCATGCGCCCCCCCCCCCCCCCCCCCCCCCCCCGCCCTCTCCCCGGCTTCCTACGCCTATGCTACACAAGGAAGCCACCTTTCTGGACTTTAACTCTTCAATTAGCATATTAAAAGGTGGCGCATTTGTCTCGTGATTTTGACAACAGTGCTAAATATATAAATCAGATATCAAACTGAGGCCTACACACTGCTTTGGTATTACGGCGATAACTCACTATCATACTTCTCAGATTAAAGGATTTTCTTTGCCACACGATACCTCCATGTCGGGTGGAGCAACGGGGTTTTTAGGCGGCATTTTCCGTCAGCCATTAAACGGCTCATAAAGACGGCAAGGGCTAAAACACGGAAACTATCGTCATTTAAATGCGATCGCCAGCCGCTCCATATAATGACGCTAAAGGAGGGAAAATCATTTGTAAATACACGAGAAGGATTTCATTGCTGTTTTACAGTGTTAGGCCAGGGCTTTTGATTAGCCAACGCCGAATTATTGCTGCGCGATTTAGTCGTCTGACGAAATCACGAGAAATACAGTTCCTTGAAGATTGCAAGGTCGCTATAGCCAGGCTTGAGAAATCTGAGGGAATGAATGCACGAAGGAATGTTTAACGACACCCCAGCACAAAAATACACATCGGCTGTTGGGTGTCTGAGGGATGCATAGTACCCACGTCTCGCCATAATTTTAAAATTATATTTAAGAAATTTCTTTAAAATATCCAGGTATTCACCAAAAAACATCTAAAATATAAAATTAGATAAAATGAAAAAAAAGAACCCCTCCCCCCCCCAAAAAAAAAAAAACCCACACAAAAAACCCTCCACAAAACCCCCCGAAATGAAATGAAAAAGAAGTAAATAACAATAATATAAAAAAACCAACCCTTTTCATACATTAATTCTTTATTGCATGGATATCTATGTTCAAATATATGATCTTACAGCTCGAGTCAGCTCCAGCCCTCCCCTAATTGATACTGACATGCCGGTACATATCAATATTAATAATGTGAGGCCTGAAGGTGACTCAAGTTAATTATCTTATAGACAGATTTAGACCATATAGAGATGTATTTAGAAAAAAATGATGAGATTTCTTCATCTGGTTTTTTAAACATATAATAACACACCTAGTCGTCAGAAATTAATATTAAAATGTTAATACCCAGTACACCCAATCTGTTCCCACGTCTACCACCCCACCTGTCGTGGACTGTACGTGCGTATCACTGTCTACCTTGTTGGTTGGGAAGTACACATAAAAGAACCCTTGTTGTTAACCGGAAAGAATAGCACATGTGGCACTCACATGCTTTCCACTCTCACACAAACACACCGATCTTTGTCCCATGGACGAATAAGTCAGACTTCTGAGAGTTAAGCGAATTATGGTAAACTCTCCCCATGACTAATCCGCCCCAAGACCAAACTGCTCCAAGGACAAACCGCCCCATACCACCAACTCGCCGCTAAAAGTTAGGGTCATCTCGCTCCAGTCTGTGTAGTCAACTCGCCCCACTGCTAGTTACCAATAACGTGTTTGAACAGTAATTTTGCGGTCCGAGTGGAAGTGGGGTTTTAATTTGTTTTGTAATAAGTCATCAAGAGCTTGATTAATCGCAATGTCAATAGTTTTTTTCTGTGAAAATACGTCTGAACCGACGATGTGGGCGGTTTGCGGCATGAACAGGTACTCGACAGTACTCCACTGTAACCACACGTCCTTGCAGGTAGAAGAAGTTACCGTTATAAATCACATCTCACTTCCCTATGACATCACACCTGCAATACCCGACAGCGGCGGATTCAGGATGGGGTTCGGGTTGGGGCAGGAGGGTTGTCTGTGGGAGGTTGGGTATGTTGAATCCTGTGCGTAGGTTATGCCTCCTCAAGCGCTACAATAAAATAGCAAAGAAAAGCGCTTGTCTGATGTGCGGTCTGTCTAGGAGCGATCCCTGTCGGTGGGCCCATTGACCTGTTCCAGGCCGTGGTATGTGCTATCCTATTAAATTTTGTGGGATCAAAAGATCCCTTGCTACTAATGGTAAAATGTAGAGAGGGAACCCGCTACCAAAATTTTGACATCCAATTGCCGATGATTATTAAATCATTATGCTCTAATAGTGTCGTTAAACAAAATAAACTTTATTTTTACATAGGCGTACACGCCACAGCGACAAACCACGCAATAGCAAACCAACAGGACTTTATGGTGTGGCACCCTGTGCGAGACCAAAGTCACGTCACAAAATGTTGCTTGACTGTGACGGAATAGGAACGGTTCTATTTCGTGTGGCACGTAATGCTGTTGTAAGCCAATCAGAACGCCGCTGATCGCGGAAGTGTCCGGGTGTGCTCAGGAGAACGAGCGGTCGCTCATTAGACTGGAATTTTTTTGAACACCTGACGTTGGATACATGTGATGTCATAAAAAAACGATGGTAACAGTCAAATTGTTCGCGAGCGCTTGGCCTTCTGAACACGTCCGTTTCTTGCGTGCGACAGAACTGTGAGGTAACAACAGCTCACCCATTTGTTTGTTAAAGTTTGTCTTGTTTAACGACACAACTAGAACATATTGATTAATTAATCATCGGTTATTGGATGTCAAACATTTGGTAATTCTGACTCGTAGTAATGAGAGGAAACCCGCTACATTTTTCCTAATGCATCAACGGATCTTTTATATGCATTTTCCCACAGACAGGAAAACACATACCACGGCTTTTGTCCGGTTGTGGTGCACTGGTTGGAACGAGACCTCCCCCCCCCCCCCCTCCAATCAGCTGAATGGATCCACCGAGGCGATTCGATCCTGCGAGGCAAGCACCTCGAGCGAGAACTCAACCGACTGAGCTAACTCTCGCCCCGCTCACCCACTAAAATCAGTCTGTTTTGTTTAATGACACCACTAGAGCTGATTGCTTATTTAATCATCGTCTACCCGAAGGAAACAAGGGATGGTTTATTTAACGAGACACTGAACACATTTTAATTGCGGTTATATGATGTCGGACATATGGTTAAGGATCATACATAATTAGAGAGGAAACCCGCTGCCGCCACGCCATGAGTTACTCATTTCGATTATAGCAGCAAAGAATATTTTGCATGCACCATCCCACATGTACCAGTTGTGGAGCACTGGCTAGAACGAGAAATAGCCTAATGGGCCCACCGATAGGGATCGATCCCAGACCGACCGTGCACCAAGCGAGCGCTTTACCACTGAGCTACGTCCCACACCCGCCTCCTGTGACATGATGTATTAGTCTCAAACCCCGTATTAAGTTGTTAAATCTCGCCAAGTGTGGGAGCCGGTACCAGGATGCGAACCCTGTGCCTACCAGTCTTGAAAGTCCGACGACTCAATCACAGCAGCATTGAGGCCAATTGGGTGGCGTTGATAAACAAAACTCCAAATCTTATACAAAAAAAAAAAAAAAAATATATTTTACCAAAATAAAAGAGAGGGGGCGACAGGACCCTTGGACCCCAGCTAAAATCACCACCTGATAATCAGACTAATCAACAAGTACCAACACCAGGCCATGTTTGACGGAAGCGAGAATTAATTGATTCCCGATCTTGGGTCAAGGACAAAATTAATTATTTTACAAAAAAAGGAGGGGGCGGCAGGACCCTTGGTCCACCCCTGCTAAAATCCGCGCCTGTTATCATCGCCTGACGATCAGACCAATCCACAAGTCCTCATACCAGGCCATGTTTGACGGAAGCGAGTATTATTTGATTGTCGATCTTGCGTCACGGAGTAGGTAAATATTTATTGACCACTATAATACGTGACCGTGTTTGCTGCGGGACATAATATAATAATCATAGCCCTATCAATCTACCACCAGTCCTATTATCGTCATTCCTGTAACTCTATCAGTTGCTTTTATGAACGGAATTAAAACGACCAGTCTATTTTTATGTATGAATACCGTCGTCACAGTTCTCTCGATTTAGAATCGTACGATAGTGGGACTTTTATCAAACAAATTATCTTTTGTTAATTAATTAATTTCTTTTGTTAGTATGGTACTTGTTTACATATATATATGTCACTTGTCCTCCCCCATGGTAGTTAACGGACATAAAATGATTACAGTAGCACTTGTATTAAACAGGGAGGCACGTGGTGGTGGGAGGCTGGGCAAGGTGTCAATTGCCCCTCCAGAATAAATGTTAAAAAGTGCATTTAAAAAGTATTGTAGTGGTTAAGCCATCGGACATAAGGCTGGTGTAGGTATTGGGTTAGCATCCCGGTACCGGCTCCCATAATTACTAACCCACTGTCCTGAACAGACGGCTCAGAAAGCTGAGGTGTGGGCCTAGGGTAGCGTGCTTGAACTTTAATTGGATATAAGCACGAAAATAACTAATAATGAAATGAAATGAAATGCAATTTGGAAGTGCCCTTTTTGTCCAGGCCCGCAGGACACAGGGGTGAGGGCGGGCGCCTATGCCTCCTACTTGAGGACGAAAGTGTACGGGGTTTTGTTTTGTCCTACGATACATAAATAAAGAAAACTAAATTTTATTTGTCCTGTCCAATTCGAACATCAGGGCTAGGGTTAAATTACATCAGGGCTAGGGTTAAATTTTAGATTTAGGATAAACATTCTCGCGTATTTTAGGTTCTTGAATACACAGACATCGCAGTGAAAAAACAAAAACAAAATAAAGGGAGTTATTAATTAATCGCTTGACTTAAATTGTGGGGACCTATTTGAGATACCACCATATTGATACCATATAAGTTCACATGCCAAGGAAACCTAAACATCACTCTCCTTGATCTGGACCGAGTTCAGCCAAACCGAGCAGAAAAACGTCCGCTAGACTGGTTAAAGCAAATGGCCGTGTCGAGAATCAATGAAATAGTCCGCGAACGTTAGCAAAACATTCGCTGGCTGAACTTAGGGCTAGTTTCAGAGGAATAACGGCGAACGGGAGTTATAGCCACCAACCCCCACCCTCCAAGCAGCATATCCCTAGGCAGACTCAGTATGTTATGACATATGCATATCAACCAGAAACCCACAACTGGTGTGTTAAAATCTGACCTGTGGTATGCGCTGCCCAGTCTGTGACAGTCAGTCAGTCAGTCAGTCAATCAATCAATGATTTGATTCGTGCTTCCATCCACTGAAGATTTAAGCACGACTGTCTTGTGCACATCCTCCGAGATTCTGTGTTGTGCTACCAACATACCCATTCACCTCCTGCACATACAAGCAATTTGTACAGTCGGTGCAACGAGAAATAGTTCAATGGTTAGATACTGGCGTAGCCAAAATTTTAAATTAGGGGCCAATACACTACCTATGAGTCGTGCTATGGGGAAACATGCAAACATAAAAGGTGGTGGTGGGGGGAGAGTAGGATGATGGATCCTGTAATAAGTAGCATCTCAAGCAAGCATTCTAACTACTAGCCCACACTCGGTCTCTAATGCTTGAAAGGCAGTTTATGATATTTTCAATAGGAAATCTTAGTGCTTTGATGTACCATTATTGGTGTCTTACACTATGGTATTTTTAACGAAATATAATCAAAGTGCAAGTTCTTTCCTAGAGAGCATAGTACTGATTTGTACTGGGACAATTCGTCGAAAGAAACACCCTACAAAATTACTGCAGCATAGTTATAAAGCAACAGTGTTAAAAAGCCTCACCCGTTAGCGTTGAAAAAGTCTGGGTCAAAAAGGTAACACATTTTAATTAACTTTCTCTCGTGTTTCAATTGCTTCGACATACTTTAATATATTCTGCATTAACTAATACAGGCACGTGTGGAGAAATAATAAAACCTAAACTAAAATAAAAATAAATAAATAAAAATAAACCTCCTCGCGTGGGGCGATCTTTATAAGACGGCCAACATTCATAGGAAACAATATTATAAATTCCAGATTTCTGTTGAGACTCTTTTGATATATTTTTTTTCTATTAAGAGTTATTTTCTCTTGCCTTGAATTCACGCGCCAGACCTTTTGATGTGGCGTCGTGTATGACGTATAATGGGAGGGACACGGAATTCAGAAAAGTGTTGTACGGTATTCTAAGTTTTGTATGCCTGATAACCTGGGCCACACGCAAAACATGAAAGAGGCCGAAAAATGAAGGTGTAATACATGACGTGAGGGTCCTTATAGCTATTCGCCGTGTCCTTTTTTTTGTCTCCTCCACATTACGTTTCCGAGACGTCGCGTTAATTCATGCAGTTTATATGAACCGTCGGGAGCTTAAAATCCGATTATGAGTATATAACGGCAATATAATGGTGTCTGTAGCACAAAGACTAATAACATGACACAAACACGCGAGGAGAGGTAGCTGACAAATAAAAAATCAAAAGAGGTTTTCATTTTGACAGTTGGAATGAAACGTCTTGTTAGAATGTCGTCTGCAAGCGAGCTTGATACTTGTATACCGGCAATTACCGTTCCCCGGGGCAGCTCCTCGCTTGGCCTTGCCTTTCTGGCGCGATTTTTACAGAGGGTCTAAGTTTCCGCGGATTTATTGTAGTCGGCTTGACGCACAAACACGGAACAATCTGAACGTTTAACCTCTTGCCCGTTGGGTAAATCGCGCCATTTTTAATAGAGTCGCGCATGCAACTGTTTGTGTCCATGCCCACTAATTTCGATCTCGTTTCGCCTAATTTATATTTCAGAATTTAAAAGATAATGAATGAAAGGGCTTTGATATGCAGACACTAAGCGTTAAGAGGGCGTTCGAAGTATACAGTCTGCTAATCTAACGCATGACCCAGTGACCTCTTTAAGCGCTAAATTCCAAAAACGGATTTTAAATGATGTATTCAAGCAACCGTCGTGAAAATTATTGGTTACTGAAGCAATCCTTTAAAAAGACAAAGGTCTAACAGATGCAGAAGATCTTTCGAGAAATCTGACTCAGGCGCGTGAACAGGGTGGGGGGAGGTTGTATGTTGGGGTCGAAAGCTTAGCTCGCCACAGCCTAGACTCCCAGCATAAATTCATACACACGCGTGGCTACTTTTTAAAAAGAATTAGTATACTGAAGAAAAGGAGAAAAAAAGAAAAGCACATTGATGTATTAATCATCGGCTGTTAGATGTCAGCCATTTGGCAATTTTGACATATAGTCTTAAAGAGGAAACATGCTACATTTATTCTCTTACTAGCAAGGGATCTTTTATATGCACCATCTCACAGACAGGATAGCACATATAACGGCCTTTGATATACCAGTTGTGGTGTACTGGCTGAAACGATATCACTGTATGCTGCTAATATGAAAAGGTATCCATCCTGAACTGAAGACTGCTGAGTTCAGAGGTTGGGCCAGGAGAGTCGTGCTTGAACCCTGAGTGGACGTAACACTTGTTAAGCGATAAAACAATAAATATTAGCTATATGACCCCGTTGAATTTCAGTTTCATATCTCAAAATGTAGACATGTGCTTTTCAGCTGTAACATGCTCAGTACCTAATATTACATCAGAGACTATGACGATGCTGGTATATTGTTAATTAAGTATTCCTTTCATTTTTTAAATATATAAATATATCTTTTAAAAGATTTATAATAAAAATTAGCATCCGGATAGCCAATAAAATACCTCACCTGCATCTAAAATAATAAAATTGCTATAAACTACAACTACTTGATGTGTAACCTGGCTATTTCAACAGTTGGTCTAAATTCTAAATTGTTAAAGAGGAAAACCAGTGTTTCGACGTATCAAAGGTCGTGGCATGTGCTATCCTGTCTGTGGGATGGAGCATATAAAAGATACCTTGCAAAATGAAAAATGTAGCGGGTTTCCTCTTTAACACAACATGTTAAAATGAACAAATGTTTAACATCCAATAGTCAATGATTAATAAATAAATATTCTCTAGTGGTGTCGTTAAATAAAACAAACTTTTTTTATGTGTGAAAAGCCCAAAAACATTAACGTTAAACTGATTCAACATTGACAGTTATTTTATTAATTTTAAGCTATGAAGAAAACATCTGAAATGTTGTTTTTGTTCCTTTATGTTCTGGTGTACTTATTACACGGGTCAGGCCAGTAATCAGAGAGGGGATGGGGGAAAAGTAATAAACTTGATCTGTCTCCAAAATGATTCACTAATACCCAGTGAATCATGTGTCCACATACATTCATACAAACATACATACATATACCTAGTCATAATTTTCTATGAAATCATCCTAAAATCCTTTGATTAGTAGTCCTTCCACGGTTCGCTCTAATCAATAAATAAGCACATATTCTCCTTTCACTGTGGAAACCATCTTAAAGAATCGACCCGCTCGCGCAAAGAAAACCCCCACTTTCACGACAATAGCAAAGAGTCACGCATGGGTAGGGCCCCCTACTGTTCACCCCCACAATCCCTGTCTATTGAAACTCTTTCTTCTCGTCGAAATAATCTTCCCAAAACCCTCTTAGTGTATACATACTCACAGTTAACAGAGTTTAAACAAGAAACACTCCGTATCATCGAGCTTTGTCCAGCATAACGGGAATGATTACCTAATGAATCTGGGTAAATCGTTGAATATACGTCTTTACGATCTTCAGAAATGTTTTATTTAACGACGCACTCAACACATTTTAATTACAGTTATATGGCGTCAGACATGTGGTTAAGGACCACGACTATATTGAGAGAGGAATCCCGCTGTCGCCACTTCATGGGCTACTCTTTCCGATTAGCAGCAAGAGATCTTTTATATGCACCATCCCACATACAGGATAGCACACACCACGACCGTTGATATACCAGTCGTGGTGCACTGGCTGGAACGAAAAATAGCCCAATGGGCCCACCACTTGGAAAAAGTGTATTAAAGTGTTTATTTTGTTTAGCTGGTGTGTGTGGGTAGCGTTTTTTGTTTTTTTTCTGTCTCTCGAAATAACCTTATGTTAGACACCAAATAGACGTAGTTTTAAATGTGCTGTTATTAAATATTTCTTTCCTTCTTTTTTTGGGTGCTATCTAAGTGAATAAGACCCAATAACATATTATTTTGCCATGCTTTCATTTTCACTGCCCTTTCCCATACCTCCCCCTTCATAATATACTAGGTCAGCTCAGACACGTGTTTCTAGAGGGTTCGGGTCATGCTTCCCCATGCGATAAATTTATATAAGCAGGGACCAAGAAGAAGTTTCGCCCCCCCCCCCCCCCCCCATACACACACCCCTCAATTCACGCAGCTATGACGTGTGCCGTTCAATCATTTAGAACTTCATGTACTATTAAATGAACAGTATTATATTCTGAAAGAATTTCAAATATGTCCTAATTATTTCCAGTCACTTCCTATCTATGACTAAAAATTTTTTATCGAACAGGAATTACGTCAAGTTAACACGAAAAACAAGATGGCTATTGTTACAAAGCCACTTTATGAGCAAATGACGGGGAAATTAAAGCTATCTTCGCGCAGTTAGGAATATCCGTGTCCACCCATTATCCCCCTCGTTATCAATCGCTATCAAGGATGTTTTATTTACGCGTGTTCAGCTCAAGTGGTGTAGAGCTATTTTTGAAAAGAAATTTATTGGCTGTTAAAAATGATATTGTTAGTTTAATGTGAAGCTATGTACATACATTTATGTATGTGTGTTTGTGTTGATTATTTATGTGACATCATTTCCGTTTCGTGGTATTAATTGAATGGGTTACACTACATAGACATTCTTTTCTGTCAATACCGGAGTTAGCCAACTATATATATATATATATATATATATATATATAGAGAGAGAGAGAGAGAGAGAGAGAGAGAGAGAGAGAGAGAGAGAGAGAGAGAGAGAGAGAGAGAGAGAGAGAGAGAGAGAGAGAGAGAGAGAGAGAGAGAGGGAGAGGGAGAGAGAGAGAGAGATAGATAAACAAACGCACGCACGCGCGCAGAGACACACATACATACAAAAAAAACCAAAAACCTATTAACTCTTAAAAGAGCACTTCAAAAAGTAAAAAAAATTGAAGGGTGAGGGGTGGGGGTGTGTGCCCAATTTACCCCGCTAGTTACGACGTCGATAGTTGAAATAATAAATTACCCCACTTTCGGTCATAGTCATTTCTGTTTCATCCACAATTAACATATACTGTATACATATAGAGTATTTTAAAAGTTAAAGTTTGTTTTGTTTAACGATACCACTAGAGAAAATTGATTTATTAATAATCCTTGGATGTCACAAATTTGGTCACTTTGACATATTGTCGTAGAGGAAACCCGCTACAATTTTTAAAAATCATTTACATGAACTTTACAACAGACAGAACAACATACCACGGCCTTTGATGTACTAGTCGCGGGGTACTGGTTGGAATGAAGAAAACCCGAACCCAGCCATAGAACGGGCCCGCCAAGGAGTATAATAAACAGACGTCATGATGCTAAATGGGTGTAGCTGGTAAGACGGAATCGTGTTTCTTCTCTAATTCTCAAGTCCAGAAGATCTACACTGTGTAATGACAGCGAATGTCTTATTTATTCCAATTTATTTTCGTGCTTATATCCAATTAAGGTTCAGGCACACTATCCTGAACATATATACAAACACAAGCACACCCCAGCTATATAGGATGTCTGTTCAAGTGATGACAAACAACAGTTGGTGGGTAATGTGAGAGAGAAGTCGGTGTAGTGGTTTTACCACATTGAGACATTAAAACCCACTCTGTGTGCAAGCCGGTTCCGGGGAACGAACCCAGTTACCTACCAGCCTTAAGTCCTGTCACTTAACCACTACACTACTTACACCGGTCAAGTTCCTCACTTAATTTACACTCTAGACCAAGTGTTGCAATTGTCTTCTTTTTTTAGATAACCCCGTACGAAGGTGTCGTTAAACTAACCATCCTTTCATTTACAGCCGCTCATACCTCCGAGGTGAATATGTCTTCGGAATTAATTTTACCAAGTGGTCGGACATTTAACAGCGAAAAACTAGCTGGCCGTTACGTATTTTCTCGCAGCTTTGGTCTAGGCCATTGATCCACGCGTAAAACAGTTTGGCGGATTCATTCATAAATTGAGCGCCTGAGGCAATTCAATATTTATTAGCAAATCCAGCAATCCCCTAAATCAGATTAAATTCATTCATTCATTGTGAAATGAGTGCCTATTGTAATGCGATCACTCAGATCTTGAAGGAGTATATATATATTTATATATGTATATTATATCTACGAGATCTTTTTTTTACTTATAATACTCACAGCATTGGTCAGTATGTTTTAAATGTAATTCTCGCTCGTTTACTCCTTTGAGTTTTGCGATCGAGGAATGCCAAGAATGGCCATAGGGATAAATGTGATTGTTTCTAACGCGATTGTTATCAGCGTCCACCCGATTAAACTCGACCCCGAATCTACCGATAATCCGCCCAGTTTGAAGACAGACAAATAATTTCCGATTTGACTTCCCGGAGGCTCCCCAAGACGGTTTATAAATGGCGGCTTATTCTTCTTCTTGTTTTGTTTTTTGAAATCAAGAGAACTTCTGGCATATCGAGAGCGGGAAGTAGCTCAGTGGTAGAGTGCTCGCTTGAGAGGCAATGGATCGCCAGATCGATTGGTATCGATTGACCTGTCCCTCCTTACACCCCCTCCCCGTTCCACAACACGTGCCCCAAGACGGATGCATTAAAAGCTGTGGTATGTGCAGTCATACCCCTCCTCTCTCTCTCTCTCTCTCTCTCTCTCTCTCTCTCTCTCTCTCTCTCTCTCTCTCTCTCTCTCTTCTGTCTCTCTGTCTCTCTGTCTCTCCCTCCCTCCCTCCCTCCCTCCCCCCCCCCTCCCTCCCTCTCTCTCTCTCTCTCTCTCTCTCTCTCTCTCTCTCTCTCTCTCTCTCTCTCTCTCTCTCTCTCTCTCTCACAACAACCGTAATCAAGCACTGCTAGGTTTTTAAAAAAGGTTAAATTTCATTTCATTTGTACTTTATTTTCGTGGTTATATCCAATTAAGGTTCAAGCACGCCATTCTGGGCACACACCTCGCCTATCTGGGTTCGTGGTTAGTGGTTATTTACAGAGGTGTCGGTGTAGTGGCCTTACACCTACCTAACCACTGAACCGTTAAAACTCGCTCTAGGTTCGGAGCCGGTAATACCAGGATGCAAACCCAGTACCTACAACCCTTAATTTCCGATGACCTAACCACAAAACACCACCGAGTCCGGTACACTACTATATATATTAAGGTTGTAGTTTAAACCGTCCCGAGGTGTCACTAAACCAATGTTTCCCTTCGTTTCCTTCCCGACTGATCGGGGTAATAAAGCGGTGTTATAGAATTTCCGGCGCGTCCTGTTTAAAGGTGGTACGACGTGAGCGTTCTCTCGCTCCGCCACGCGAGCACTGACGCCACTGAAGACAACATTACGTCAGGTGAATTCCATAGCCCATAGATACGAGAATGTTAGGAATGTTACGGTCAAAGCGATTCGACTAATTAATTCACTTATCGGTTTCGGAATGCACCGTGTCAATTGATCTCTAGTCTGTGACGATCGACAGTGGCGGATCTAGAGACGGGGACTAAAGGTTCCGCCCACAATTAACTCAGTTGTTGAAAAAGTCTTACTTATAATAATTTATGAAGGAAACAAAAAGTGTTCCTAAAACATGATAGATTGTATACATGTCTGATTTAAACATTTAAGGTTTGCCGAAACAGTCTTCAAGATTGGAAAACAAATAGTACACATCCAAGACTCCCTTATTCTTTCAAAAAACATTTTTTTTAAAATCCCAACAAATCCTTCCAATACACCCCTCACACACACACACACACACACACACACACACACACACACACACACACACACACACACGCATAGAAGACATACGAAATTTAATTAATTTGTCTTTGACATGCCAAAGGGATGGGTAAAAAAAGCACTCGTCTGATAAGCGGTCGGTCTTGGGTCGAACCCCGTCGGTGGGCCCACTTGGATATTTTTTCATTCCAGCTAGTGCACAACAACTGGTGCATCAAAGGCCGTGGTATGTACTATCCTGTCTGTGGGATGGTGCATATAACACATCCCTTGTTACTCATGGAAAAATGTAGTGGGTTTCCTCTCTAAGACTTTACGTCAAAATTACCAAATGATGATTAAGAAATTAATCTGCTCTAGTGGCGTCGTTAAACAAAAGAAACTTAAATTTAACTGTTTGATATTCCAACACATAGCCAAAACGTAGACTACATAAAAGAATATGCTAGTACATTCACAGCCATCGACTAGCCAGTAACTACTGCCCACACCATCATCACTATCACTATAGCTATCACTATCACTATTACTATCACCACCATCATCATTATCATCTTGTTATTATCAGAGAGATATTTGAACAAAACAATGTTTCAAGTAAAACAACTGCAATCATGTTCAGTGGATGACATCATCATCATCATCATCATTATCATCATCACCACCACCACCACCATTACCATGATTATCATCATCCAGCACCATCATTTACTGTATAACAATATTCGTTATAACGCTTTTAGGATGGAGTATGGGGTACTAAAAGAGGATCTTCTGTGAAAATGTGCTTAAAATGACACGAGACTTCACTTATAATATGTATATATCCACCCGTGGTATGCGCTGTCATGTCTATGTCTATCATCATCATCATCATCACCATCCATCATCATCTATCATCATCATTACCACCACCATCATCCATCATCTTCATCACCAGCATCATCATCATCATCATCATCATCATCATCATCATCATGCCTTCTCACTGAATCTTCCCTTCTTCCATGTCCCTTCAAACCAAACTTGGATTCGTACATGAGCAGTCAACCAGCCACCCATTTGGCACGCGCTTTCCAAAGGTTCAAACACGCCTATACTGCAACCCTCTAAAAGATCGGCCCAAGAAAGATGGGAGCGATCTTTTTTAAGGACATACGCGACAAGCCAATGTCTCTCTCCGGCTTCGGTGGCGCAGTGGTTAAGCCATCGGACTACAGGCTGGTAGGTACAGAGTTCGCAGCCCGGTACCGGCTCCAACCTAGAGCGAGTTCTTAAGGGCTCAATGGGTAGGCGTAAGGCCACTACACCCTCTTCTCTCTCACTAACCATTAACCAACTAACCTACTGTCCTGGACAGACAGCACAGATAGCTGAGGTGTGTGCCCAGGACAGCGTGCTTGAACCTTAATTGGATATAAGCAGGAAAATAAGTTGAAATGAAATGAATGAAATTGGTCTCTCTTTCTGCGTTCATTAAAACAACCCCAAACTTTCAACTGAGTAATTAACCCTTTGTGAGTCAAGCAAATTTGCCATTACCACCCACTTGAGTAAATCATTTGTCATGCATGGAAAAGTATATCTTTCAAGGAAGATCATATTACGCGCGGAATGTGTTTGTAACAATGTTCACACGCATCCATATATTGTCTTAGATAATAGATATATGCATTAGCAATCGATGCCGATATTAGTTAAAATTAAGCTATGGAGAATCGCATGGCTTTTTGAGAGATGCGTCACCTTGTTTTGTCTCTACAAAAAGTTAGGCTTAATTAATTTGATGATTTATGAGAAGGGTGGTAAATGTTGATGTTTTTATAGACTTGTAGGGCGTGTTTAATGTATGGCTCGTCCAAGAAAGGTGAATATGTCGAATGAAAAGGAAAGAAGACCGTGTGAATCATTAATTTAATTAAGACACAAACACCCAGAGAGAAAGAGAGAGTGTGTGTGAGAGAGAGAGAGAGAGAGAGAGAGAGAGAGAGAGAGAGAGAGAGAGAGAGAGAGAGAGAGAGAGAGAGAGAGAGAGATCGAGATCGAGATCGTTTATTATTATTATGTGTAATATATTCAATTACATAACATAAAATAAGACGTCTATTTAAATGTACGAGTATTTCATTCATTAAACAATACGAAGTCAAATAAAACTTGCCTATTTATATTAACTAATACTTTGTACATTGTCCTGATTAAAAACTGTAATTCCCAGTCATGTTTGCAATAAATGTACAGGTATTTATATTTAGTACAATGAGCAACAACAATAGCTGTAAGTTGAGTATGTATGTTCCATGCGCCTTTCCCAGCCTTTGATCTAGCCGTCGGTTTGTTTACATGTTGGCGCCCATGGATTCGTAGTGGCGTTAGACGTCATTGTAAACATACTCCTAGGGAACACAACAAACACTGTGATTTAGACCTGTTGCTTCAGATTTACCAACTAAGTTGTAATAAGTCGAATATTTCCAGACACGATTCCTAGTTATGTGGCGTCGAATAAAATAAAAACAACGTGTGGACAATACCACCTCAGGGCCAGACCCGGACTCCCCTCAAGGGTACGGTCCCTGGATATATACAATATATATATATATATATATATTGTCTAGAAGATAATAATATATAACCGGCCTCGGTGATGTTGTGAGTAAGCTGTCGGACATAAGGCGGGTAAGTACAGGGTTCGCAACCCGGTACCGCCTCCCACCCAGAGCGAGTTTTAAGACCACTACACCCTCTTCTCTCTCACTAACTACTAACAACTAACCCACTGTAGTGGACAGACAACACAGACAGCTGAGGTGTGTGCCCAGGAAAACGTGCTTGAACCTTAATTGGATATAAGCGCGAACATAATTTAAAAGAAAGAATAATATATATAACAAGACGTTTTTTTATATATTTAATAATGTATTAAGATAACAGCTTTTTTTTCTTTCTTTTTTTACATGTATTGTTTTATTTAAGAATGAGAGTGGTGATGGTGGGGGTGGGTTGCGGTTGGGGTCGCGTGAGGTAGGGGCTTTAGATTATCGATGTCCTGTTGCAGGTCTGTAGGAACATACTCTATATAAATAAGGGGCGGGACGTAGCCCAGTGGTAAAGCGTTCGCTTGATGCGCGGTCGGTTTGGGATCGATCCCCGTAGGTGGGCCCATTGGGCTATTTCTCGTTGCAGCCAATGCACCACGACTGGTATATCAAAGGCTGTGGTATGTGCTATCCTGTCTGTGGGATGGTGCATATAAAAGATCCCTTGCTACTAATGAAAAAATGTAGCGGGTTTCCTCTCTATGACTGTCAAAATGACCATATGTTTGACATCCAATAGCAGATTAACAAATCAATATTCTCTAGTGGTGTCGTTAAACAAACAAAAGAAAAAACCCACTATATAAATAAAGATAAAAATGTGCCCAACCCCACCCTAACCTACCCCAACTTGAGATTGTGCCCCTTATATTTTGTGCCCAACCCCATATGTTGTGCCCCCACCCCCCATTCTAGATCTCGTTCTTACGGGCCTGTGTTATATATATGTTTGTGTACGTCACACAGAATTCTCTCGGGTTTCTACGCAAAATGTCAGCTATGATTGTATTTATCTGTATCACTCACTAAGGGAGCTTTGTTTCCAATACTCTACTCACCTCCACCGCTTTACGTCCCTGAATGTCTTATTTTGTCTTCGTTCTTGATATGTTGCTGATTTTATGTACTGCTCATAAATGATGTAAATACATCGATGACTACCCACGAAGGATTAATAAATAATATATGGGTCATGGCGAACTAGCATATTTCTCATATGTCACATTATACAGGGTTTCCCGTAATTACGACCATGCATTTAGATCAAGTTGTATTTCTAGAGGTGAAGCTCGTCATATTTGGTTGATAAACATGACAAATGTCTCATCGAAACCTTACGCCACCTCCACCCCCATTGCCATCTAGTTTTCAGTTGATGCTTGCAATTCAGGGCTGTAGTCCACGTACCCACCCACCCCCCAAAATGGACTCCTTTAACTATAAAAGGGACACTTTTTTGTGGACAGTTGTTCCGGTCGAGGTACGACCCTAAACCAGGTCCATAGGAACCGTGGATGGGCGTAGGGTGGGACGGGGACGCGAGCGGTGTGTGTGTGGGGGTGGTGGTGGGGGGTGGGGGGTGGGGTGGTTGCTCTATATAAATAAAGGTAAAACTGTGGTTTGTATCCCGTCCCCCCTCCCGCCCACTATGGATGCTCTGACCCATCAACAGATGTTGTTCCAACCCCATTCAGATATTATTTCTACGGGCCTGTAAACTCTCATAGACACATCACCCTTAGTCCCTATATCCATCTCAGCCTTTTTCAGTTATTACGCATTTGGAATAATGCTAGGTACTTGGTTCGTATCTCGGTATCGGCTAACCAGGCGCATGTGCAGTATTATTAGCAGGGCAGGATTTAGACTGCAGCGAGCGAAGTTTATAGTGTGTGTGTGGGGGGTGGGGGGGGGGGGGGTGTTGCGACATGCTTCCTCGGAATATGTATTGAAAAATAAAGAAGAAGAAAATTTGGTTGAGCAGGGAGGAAATTTGCTTGATTAGTGAAGGGTTTCTACCCAGAAACCAACCCACTGCACACGCTCAAACTAACACACATTCCCAATGTGTTTATCATCGTCGACATTTTGTACTAGCTCAAACTACATTTTATTTCCTAATCTTTTTTTTCTCGTACGTACAAAATTAGTGTGATATAGATATATTATTATTATTATTATTACTATTCTAAATGAGAAATAGTAATTGAACACGTAATGCTTGTCGTTTAAAAGGCTTTAATAGACTTGTAGGGAGTGTGGGGTGTGTGTGTGTGTGTGGGGGGGGGGGGGGGCACTGACGGATCGGGTACAAACTATATCAGATTTTGGTTACAATGGCGAACATTAATGTGATAAAAAAAAAAATTAAAAAAAATTAAAAAAAAGTCACTAGTGGAGGGGCACGTAAGAGTATCCTATGTGGCGACAGCGGGTTTCCACTAAAAAAACAGTGTCAGAATGACCATATGTTTGACGTCCAATAGCCGATGATAAGATAAAAAATCAATGTGCTCAACAAACTTTACAGTCAGACTGGGAATAGTCTCGTTAAACAAACATTTCTTCTCCATAACCGGCGAGCCAGTGACCCGATGACCTTTCGAATTATCAGACAGGTATTACCGGGTCACTATAGGTCCAACCACATAACAGGTATTACTAATGTAGCTAGAATCAACAAATACCATCAGTATTGCACAATTCAGAAACACCGTATTTGTGCATGTTAGGTTAAAGGTCAAGGACAATGCTTTGTAAATAAAGATCCTACGTTGAGAAAGAAAGGCCTACTTCCATGTTTACTGTGATACAATTTGGAATCTGCGTAATATATCCTGGTAACAAAGTTTGTTTTGTTTAACGACACCACTAGAGCACATTGATTTATTAATCATCGGCTATTGGTATCTGCATAAAGTAACATATGACTATATTAAACAGTGTGTTAGTAACAATAAAATTACGAGGAAGCGTAAACAAATAATATGTCTATATGTCTAACGTTGAAAGCGGTTAAAAGAAAACAGGCAGATGTGTGTGGGTGGTGGGTGGGGGAGGACAGGGGACCCATCTCCGCTTTAATATATTCAAGTGTCTCTTTTTTTCTGTTAAACATAATCAATTACTTAGGTTGCCCTTTTCACGTTCCTTGCTCTCCCGCAAATATTTCGTGGATCCGACCCTGAATAATACAATTGTTAAGTGTCGTTCACAATTACCATCACAAGCGTATAAACCGCACTCTGGTAGGTACGGAGTTAATGACCGCGCATGCTTTCAAAGCCAATGAAAATGTTAGTGAAAATATTCTTTAAACAGTCAAGGCTTTTTTATAACGCTTTTAGGAGGGAGTATGGGGTACCAAAAGAGGATCTCTTGTGGAACTGTTCATAATTGTACGTTTAGTTAGTGTTAAAAATGACCACGAGACTTACCATTTATATATCTATAGTCATCCGTGGTATGTACTATCATGTCTGAGAAAATGCACATAAAAGATCCCTAGTTGTTTTTGGACGGTGTAGCCTGTGTGTTGGAAGCGGGTTTCCTTTAACACACAACATATTCTTTTTCCTCAGAAT
Organism: Gigantopelta aegis; assembly: GCF_016097555.1. NCBI lineage: Eukaryota > Metazoa > Mollusca > Gastropoda > Neomphalida > Peltospiridae > Gigantopelta > Gigantopelta aegis. Next base: position 34,157,944 of record NC_054701.1, on the reverse strand, counting down.
TTGAATATAAATGCAAATAATGTTCAGGTGCGGCATTCTAGCTCACTCGGTAGAGCGCTTGTAGAGGTGCGTCATAGGATGAAATCAACACAGTGGACTCTTTCTCTGATTAGGCGTGCGACACGACTGGTATATCAAAGGCCGTGGTATGTGCTATACTATCCGTGGGAACGTGCATATAAAATATCTCGTCGGAAAGTGCGTACAAAAGATCCCTTGTTGCTAAAAACAAAATGTAGCGGGTTTCTTCTCTAAAACTATATGCCAAAATTACCAAATGTTTGACATCGAATAGCCGATTATTAATAAATCAGTGTGCTCTAATGGTTTCGTTAAACTAAGAACAAACTTTAACTTTCCAATAGCCGACGGTTAATAAATCAACGTGCTCTAGTGGTGTTATTAAACAAAACGAAATTGAACTTTTAACTAACTTTATAACATTAACTCATATGTTCTGTATGTTTGTTTCTGTTGTTACTAATACAGTCTACGGTAGTAGCCGTATGCTAATTTATGCAAATATTCAAATGCATTAGTCGTTGGAGGATTAGGACGTGAATAACTCGATAATCTTTAAGATCACCAGGTTAAGGATTATCACAAGAACAAAGTCCAAACAGATTAAGATAAGTAAATTGAATCAAAGCGACGTATACAGTTACACGCCATACTGCGTTGAAGGAACGTGTTAAATGTAGCGAAATGAAACGCAGTATTTTCAGACTGTTCCAATACTTTCATTAATTTCAATTCGGGGTGGAGCCAATAATTTCGTCGTCAAAACAGGCGAACAGTTTCCAGCCGACCTCGGTAGTGTTGTGGTTAAGCCATGTGGGCGGGACGTAGCCCAGTGGTAAAGCACTCGCTCGATGCGGGTCGGTTTGGGATCAATCCCCGTCGGTGGGCCCATTGGGCTATTTCTCGTTCCAGCCAGTGCACCACGACTGGCATATCAAAGGCCGTGGTATGTACTACCCTGTCTGTGGGATGGTGCATATAAAAGAAACCTTGCTGCTAATCGAAAAGAGTAGCCCATGAGCAAAGGATCTTTTATATGCACCATCCCGCAGACAGGATAGTACATACCACGACCTTTGTTACACCAGTTGTCGAGCACTAGCCCAATGGGTAATGAAATGAATAAATGAATGAATCTAGTCTCCCGTATTCAGGACTGTACCTAGCTTCAAATAAGGGGGTACTGGCGTAAACAGGGGTTGGCGGTGGAGGTGGGGCCATGTCCACCAATCACACCTCTAGTTTCCCTCCACCAACGTTTATATTTGCTTGTCACCCCATATCACTGAAAGGAATTATGGCAGAAAAATATCTGGGGCCTAATTCCCTAAACTTTCGCAACTTTGCGATCTCGTATTGCAATGCTAAAAGACTTGCAAAGAGGATGCTTTGGTGTCTAACAGAACCTAAGAGACCCTTGTGAATTAGACCCCAGGACCCCGTTGCACGAAGCGATCTTAGCGCTAAGATCGTCTTAAGTGTATAAGGTAGCTATGCACTTAAGATGATCTTAGGACTAAGGTCGTTTCGTGGAACGGGGCACTGATTCCACCGCTCGCTAGGTACCGTCCTAGCACTGTATATTGATATTGGCAAATCAATATTAGGACCAGCCCACTATTAAAACCAATTTTAATAAGTCCCACCGATGGACGCCGACGGTCTCAATTACGGAGTGGTCATACAGTGGTCGGCCTGAGTTAAGAAAAAAGATCACAGTGAAACTCTATTATTGCGACCATCGATGGGACTGATTAAAATTGGTGTTAATATTGGGGGGGGGGGGGGGGGGGTCCTAATATCGAATTACCAATATTCAGAACTATGATTGGTAAATACTGAGTGTATTTTACGTCCCACACCCGTTCCCAGTAGTCGTCAACAATGTCTCAACTGGTAAATTTAATAGGTGATGACAGTTCATTGGCGGTACATTGAACTGCCAGAATAATCGAGAGTCAAACCTATTACAGTTACTCGTAAGCTCGCGTCTGTTATTTTTTTTGGTAATTATTACACAACAGAGATTAACAATTGACACCTTCTCGACGTTTGAGGGCGTTGACTGCCCCAAAGGTAATGCAAATGTGTGACTTCCGGCTCACGTGACCGATTGCCACTAACTTTTGCATCAGATTCTGTTGACAGTTTCTAGGAAATATAAAGTACCGGTACTAGAACGGTATGACATTTACTTCGGTGGGCCCGTTGGGCTATTTCTCGTGATATCCTGTCTGTGGGATGGTGCATCCAAATGGAAAAATGTAGCAGGTTTCCTCTCTAAGACTAAATTACCATTTTTTTAAATCCAATAGTCGATGATTAATAACTGAATGTGCTTTAGTGGTGTCAAACATATGATTATTTTGACACAGTCATAGAGAGGAAACCCGCTACATTTTTTTCCATTAATAGCAAAGGATCTTTTATATGCACCATCCCACAGGCATGATAGCACATCCCACAGACATGATGGCACATACCACGGCTTTTGATATACCAGTCGTGGTGCACCGGCTGGAACGAGAAATGGCCAAATGGGCAGACTTAAATAAAATGTCTGTCTGTATATTTGGAGAGTAAGTAACCAGCTACGAGGAAGCACTGATAATCTGTCAATCGCGAATTAATGTTGTAAACCTGAACCTTTAATTAACGACCAGTCATGTATACAGCATCAGTTCACGAGGGACAAATAACCAATGGTATTTAGCAGCGAGATGGCCATTCTCTTTATTACCAACATCAATTTTAATTATTTTAAATCAGTCGATCGATCATTTTACATGTGCTTATAGGGTGTATACTACCAAATCAAATCCCATAGACGACAATAGTAACATATGTGGCTAAAACTCCTACCTGTAACGTATCAATCGACATAGACGCCATGGATATAAATACTACTACCCCTCACCCTTAAAGTGAATCACAAAAAAGTGGGTGTCAAGCTGCTCATTTCTGAGATAACGGGTAGCATCTATGACTACCCTAGTTCCGCACAAAAGTTTAGTACTTTTTTTTACAGGTACCCCATACATGTTCCAAGCACAAGGCTACTTGACACAGTGGTACTAGATGAAATAAAATTGCATACTTTTTTAGCCCAGATGAAACTAATTTTTTTTTACAACCAACACACTCACATTTACAACCAATCACAGGACTTGTGGTGTTCACTTCTCTATCAAAAGTTGGGTGCACCTCGAACTTTGACCCAGCCGGAAGTTATTTGGTTTAGTACTACCTATATGCACGCTGACGTTCAACTGACGTTCAACTGACTGATTGTTAAATAAAACTGAGTCGTGAGGATAGGATTGAAACCCGTCGATATGATCGCGAGCGCTCGGCCTTCTGAACGCACCAAAGATATCGAACGTTAGGTGTATAGAAAATTGTACACGAGCGGCTGTTAGAGGGCATAAACCACTAAATCAAATCAAATCTCATAGACGACAATAGTAACGTATGTTGCTACAACAGCTACACGCAGCGTTTTAATTGACATAAATGTCATGGATATAGGCTATATATACATATTACCACCTCTCATCCTTAAAGTAAATAAGAAAAAAATGGGGGTTAAATTGCGCGTTTCAGACGTAATGCGAAGCGTCTATGACTACGTATACCCTAATTCCGCACAACATTTCTCAGGCATTTGTTTTTAGTAGGACCCCACACATGTTTTAAACTAAATTACAGGAATTTACTGGCCAAATGAAAGCACATTTTATCACAACAAACACTCTCACATTTATCACCAATGGCAGGATTGGGAGCCTCAACTGTGGGATGAAGTCATGGTGCACCTCGAACCTAGACCCACTAAGATACTGTTATATTTGGTGTACGGTTACCTAGATACCATTTATCTTACGAGTTGTTTGAAAACTGAATGAATGGAAGTGAGTTGGATACGTTTTTACACAACGAGTTGTAAGATAAATGTTATGCACGAATACTGTATTTTGTTTCTTACATATCCTCCAAAACCTGGTTTAAAATAAATTTAAGCATCCGTTCCAACCCAAAAACGTAATTATGGAGCTTGCAGTTAACGTTTGCATCACAGAGCAGTCAGTTTCAGGTTACCTTAAACGTCACAGAGCAATCAATTTCGATCGTGCTTATTTCAATGGATGGTATGACAATAGCGACTAATACATTCGTTAGATTAGATTAGAAGCGGAGCCTATAATTTCGTCGTAGAGACAGGCGAAAAGTTCTCTGGTATCCAGTATTCAAGGCCACACCTAGTCTAAAATAACGGAGATACTGGCGTAGACGAAGGTGTGTGTGTGTGTGTGTGTGTGTGTGTGTGTGTGTGTGTGTGTGTGTGTGTGTGTGTGTGTGACATGGTCCCCATGCCCCCATTCACATCTCCTTTTCCCCACCAGTTTTTATATTACCCGTCGTACCATGAACACTAAAAGGAATCATGGTACAATATGTGTGTTATTGCTATTTGTGTATATGTATGTTATTGGCATGTGTATTGTTGTCGTGTGAGAGCATATAATAACACATGATTTTCTCACTAACGGATGTGTAACTTACACATCCGTTGGTGACAACAACGTGCGTAAGAAAGTGGCTTTGCATGAGCAAATAATAATATGACAAATCCATGTTTGTTGTTATTTGTTTTAGTGTACGCCTGGTTACCAGTAACACAGACGTTGGATGTAACAGACCGTTTACCGTTTGACTAATGAGGTGGTACGATAAGCTCAGTCATTCTCTCGTCTCAATGGTCAAGGAAACAGTGTTTAATACAGTGTGTGTGACGTGCGCGCTTCACTCCGTAAAGCCACTCTTCCAAACATGTTATTGTTAGTAAATACGCCGTTTTTAACACAAAATGTATATCTTAAAAAAAAAAAGAAAAAAAGATAGATAAATAGATATATAAATAAATAAATAAATAAATAAATAGAACATACATGTTTGAAAATCCCAACAAAATATACAAAATAAATACTCCCCACTATATTCCCCCAATAAACAAAGAAAAAGGAGGGAAAACAAGCAAAACCCTCCCCCAAAAAACCCAAAACAAACAAATGAAACGAACCGAAAGGAAACAATATAACAACGGAAAACCCCCAAAATAATAAAAGAAACAAATTCATCACAAAACATAAACAAACGCACACGCACGCACGCACACACACAAACACACACACACACACACACAAACCACATATATACACACACAAAACACACACGCACACACACACACACACACACACACACACACACACACACACAACGCACACACACACACACACACACACACACAAAACACACACACACACCACATATACACACACAAAATACACACACACACACACACATATACACACGTATACACATACACACACACGTACACATACACACGCATATACACACGTATATACACACCCACACTCACACACAGACACACGCACATACGCACACGCATACTTACACACACACACACACACACACACTTGCAATGATGATGATGACGAATTGTAGTCGTAAACACGTTACAATGAAAGCAAACCCAGGATAGTCCTTTTAAAAGTTAAAATGAAAATATACACTGGACACTGCGAAAGAAAATAAAGTATAAAAAACCTATACATCAGTGAGTATCGTGTTTCAGTTCAACAAAAGGCCTGTCGTGATCCACCCTAAGAGCCGCAAAAGCTTTTTAAAATACCGCCATCGTCATGAAATCGGTATTTTCGGCAATAAAAATATAATAAGTACATATGTATATCTCCAAGCCTTCAGTTTAATAAGCAATCAAACTCACAAGAAACATTATGCTTTCTAGTACATTAGTTTTACTAGCCATTCCCAAGTCATAATGAGCACAGAACGAATGAGACAGAGAGAGAAAAAAATAAAGCCTTTTTCCTATTGAGTATAAACATATCTGGAGATCCATCATAAACGCCTTTTAAATGCCTCGTATCTATTATAATTTGCACACTCCGTAACGCCTCATTATATCATCATGTTTATATGTAGGAAGTGCATCGTAAAATGAAATCATATGCGAAGATGGACATATTTCTAGTATACAGCGGCATGTGCCACCTGCAATAAAACGACAACAATGTGGCGGCTGTAAATAGGCGTACGCAATGAATGGCACGCTCCTTGGGCGGGGGTGGGGCCACTTAATTCATTCAGGTTAGATTTCAACAACAAAGCATCGTACACAATCCGCGATCGGCTCGATTACCTACTGCATAATATGACATCTTGACAACTTCCGATCTTAGAAAACAGAATACTAGTATGCCATCTCAACGAAATTGGAGATGAATTCATTACATATTTAAATGTAATGATCTTCTGTGATTAAATGTAAGAAAAAGTATAAGTATAGTCTTCAGAGAAAACCTGCTAGGCCTACATTTTACCATTGGGAGCGAGGTATCTTTTATAGCAATAACTGGGCAGCACATACCACGGTCTTTGATATACCAGTTGGGACGGGGAAAGTACCGTGGGTTTGTTGACCTAAACACCTCGGGCGAGCGCTCTACGACTGAACTCAATCCCATCGTTAATAAAAAACCCCACCCAAAAACCCCAAACAAACAACAAACAAACAAACAAACAAAAAAAACATTTTAAAATGTCCAACGTCCAACTCCTTACGGCGTAACATACATAATTTTAAATGGAACTTATTTTTAACAACATAATTAATTTATAAAGGTGTTCCGGTGTTCCTGTAATTAACCCCGCACAACTGATGATGCCATCCCTTGTCATATAACTCTTCCCAATTCAATGGGTTTTTTTTTTATATTTTTCTTCCTGATACGCAACACTCACATGGCTTTTGTCAGTGATCACACCTCAGTAATTAAAACAGGTGTTTATCTAGTTATTGGACTTTGTCCTACTTATTACATCATATCTGGCACATCTCTGGTTTCGAACGCCTACGTCACGAAAATTAGAAACAAAAATGTTATGTCAGACCTCTTGTGTTTACTTTAATTATGATTTAAAAAAGAAAGAAAAAAAAAACGTTTGAGAAATGTAGATTTTTTTAAAATCCCAGACATGTTAACGAAGCGTTATGCTTAAAAATATTAATTTATAAGGTGTATTCCCCTGTATTTACGTTTCTTTTTAACACACACACACACACATACACACAGACACACACACACACACACACACACACACACACACACACACACACACACACACACACACACACACACACACACTCACACACACACACACACACACAGACACACACAGACACACACAGACACACACACACACACACACACACACACACAGACACACACAGACACACACACACACACACACACACACACACACACATATATACACGTGTGTATATATATATATATTATTTGTATCCGTAACTCTTTACTCTCGTTCCTTACAGTGAATTACGACTGGCATATTAAAGGACGTGGTATGTGCTATCCTGTCTGTGGGATGGTGCATATAAAAGATCCCTTTCTATTAATAGAGAAATATAGCGGGTTACCTATACGTCCAAATTATCAAATGTTTGACATCCTGTGGTCGATGATAAATTAATCAATGATCTAGAGGTGTCGTTAAACAAAACAAACTTTAACGTTACATAAATACTTGTATTTGTATATGTATATTGAAAATTCATTCATTTCTGACGCATTTCAATTGTATTTTGGGTGGGGGTGGGGGTGGGGGTGGGGGGATCTAACTCAGTCGGTAGAGCGCTCGCTTGAGATGATTGTGTCGTAGGATCGAACCACCACAGTAGACCCAGTTAAACTCGCTCTGGATGGGAGCCCATACCGGGATGCGAACCCAGTACCTTCCAACCTTAAGTCCGATGTCTAGACCACCACAACACCACCGAACTGTGTTCATATACTTACTATGCTCGCTCTGCTAAATAAATTACTTCCAGACTATAAAATCTGCTGAGTCATCTCTATCCCAAGTATAGGTGATTTTCTGGGATAATTTATTGCGTGTGGGTGGCGGTACATAATGTGTTGTTTTTACACATGAAGACCTAACACAAGCACACACTGTGATATCGATATGACATGACACTGAACCGCCGGTGATTGATTACAACGTATTCTGGGAACAAGTTGACTGACACTTTTTTCCATTTAGTGTTGCTTATGGTTCTTCTGACAACGGGAAACAACACGATTTGTGACAATAGCCATAAAAACAAGAAGGGAAAGCAATGAATGAAAGAAAACAGTAAAATGGGAGACAGTCATAAATCTTCGATTTATTGCCACACGACAAATGTCACAAACGTTTCTGTGGAGGGTAAGATTATATAGTATTTGTGTGTTTATTTGATTTTCATTGATTGGTTTTATTTTATTTTATTTTATTTATTTATTTATTTATTGTTTATTGGTTGAGTAAGTGGTTTGTTTATTATTTGTTTGTTTGTTTATTTATTGGTTGAGTGTTTTTAAAAAATTTATTTATAGTTTGTGCCATGTCGTGACCCGTAACTCTACCCTTAACTCACACCAAACATCTTATATTACTTAACCTTACTTGACCTGACCTGACCTGATCTGACCTGACCTGACCTTCCTTTCTTTCTTTCTTTCTTTCTTTCTTTACTTCTTTCTTTACTAGATTATTAATATCTATCGCATGCTTGAACGATTGGTTTATGATGTTTTGCTCTTTAAAATGTGGTATGTGCTGTTCTATCTGACGGATATGGTTATTTATTAGGTTTACCTAATCGTGCTTCTATTTATTATCTCCATATGATTATGGCCTCGTCGAAGTCGTTGTGCTCTGAGATCAATGCCTTTCAGTCCACTCACGTGTACATAACACAGACTAAAGTCGAAACCAAATTGTTAACATCTAGGCCTACGATAAATTGCTCTCCTACCTAGATTTTACCCACATTTTGTCCTGACAGAAATCTTGAAAAAAAACCCACCTTACAATAAGACAGATTCCACGTACTAGGTGATAACTATGCCACCTACGAGAGCTGAGATATAGGGCAAACGCGTGTGCTTTCGTGCCGGTTGCATATTGATTTCATATCTGTTTTGGGGTACCTGTTGTCGTGCTGGTGTCTGATGGAGGAAGCTTAACACATCACATTTTCTTGCCCACTGGAATGAATCAGCCAGCATTTGCACGGTGCTGGACGATTTCTACATACGCATGTTTTACGACGATTGACGTCGTAACTAATATTTTTCAAAATTCTGTTTGCCATTTCACGTTGTATCCTTGTCTGAAAAATATTTAAACAAATTAATATTTTCAATTTTATATTTATTGTTGTTACATTTTTATGTCGTTGCATAAGGTGGACTATATTTTTCAAAGTATGATTAAATTAGTTTGTAGGTGAAATGTTTACGAATCGTTCTACGATATACAAACCGTACGTAGCTTAAAACATTAATGTTTTGTTACTATAATTAAATAGGCAAGAATAATAATCAATCACCGTTGGAACAAAATATTTTTGTAAGGTCCTCGGTAAACCTCAGCCGTCGCAAACAAATTTTGTCCATCGGGATGGAATTGCCTTATCTATTCATCATAGATTCTATTAATCTAGCACTGTGCAAAAGCTTGCTAATTCAGTTCAGTGGGTAGAAAAATGTGATGTGTTTTGCTAAGCTTCCTCCATCAGACACCTGCACGACCACAGGTACCCCCAAACAGAAACCCCTAATTCAAATACTATAGTTACATATATAACGTAAGTATAACATATGGCCTCAGATTACAGTTATCTTCCCATTTGGTTGTCCAAAATCCGGAAGTTTCACCGCGCAAGTAGTCTGCTGTTTGACTGTGATTATTTCATGGCAGACAGCTATGAAGTGGCAACTGTTTGACTGAAGTGACAGGGGATAGCATGTAGTTTGTAAACATGTGTAACTTGTTAACATTGAAGACTTGTTTGTGGTAATTCCGGCCCATGCAAAAGTAGTGCTTTTTGTGTAAAATGGGTGTACTCCGGCCTGGTTTAGAGGGTGTGTCTGTTTAAACCAATATGCTGGGAGAAAGAGCTGGACAACAGGGGTTGTCCTTTTCAGGGTATGTGTCCCCCATGCAGGCAAAGGTACATACAAAACATCACAGGCCTGCTGATATTAATAAAAATGTTATAGCCACTAAGGCTATATAGAAACATATAGCGAAATTAATTGTGGTCTGAGGCCATATACGATGCCCTTGTTTGATCATCCATTGACCAGCCATGACTCCAGATCTCAAACAACTCGAACATATCTGGGTCATCCTGGAACGCAATATCTAGAAGCTTCCAGAAGCTGGACACACCAGGAGATAATTAATCTAGAAAAACTGGAATAAACACTGAACCACAAGTAGCAGATTTCTGACGTCTCACTGGGGGTATCAGTGGCGGATCCAGAAAATCCATTTAGGGGGCCCCCTGTGACATGAGGTGGAATGCCAAGGGAACTTTGGGGGATGTTTGGAGAGTGATCGTAAAAAAATTAAAATTAATATATAATAAAATGTATGGGGGCGGGGCGGGGCGGGCCCCTGCCCCCCCCCCCCCCCCCGATCCGCCTTTGGGTATGAGGAGAGGGTGAGGGGTTGAGGCGATCATTCGGGCCGGTTGCGGATCCGAGTATATACGCGAATGATAATCTCGTCATTGGAAGTAATCTTGGGGAAATAACGTCCATCTTAGCAATAACTTAAAAATAGCCATGCACAATAATATAGAATGCCATCAAAAGGGAACTGTTAAATTAAAAGTGAATGTTTTTTTGTGATTTGTTTTGACACAGCAGTTTTCCTTTTCAGTAGAGACGGTCCCTTAAACAATTTAACTTAAATGTATTTAGAACAACAACAACAACAACACACACACGCACGCAAAACCCCATATTATTCAATAGAACCACAAGGATAGTTTGAGTATTATCTTACTGGTATTCTAATTTAACAAGCACTCCACGACTGGAATATAATATTAGACCGCAATATCTGCCGCCAAACGTATGACAATGCATATGTTACACCCATAATGCGTAACAACCATACGGTCTTCATGAAAAAAGGGCGTGATTTAGCTGTTCGTAGAGCGTTCGCTGAGATCTTTAAGGCATATAATCGAACCTCCTCGGCAAACCCATTGGTTTTCCCCGTCTCAACTAGTGTCCCAAAACTGATATATCAAAGGCTGTGGTATGTGTTGTCCTGTCTGTAGTAAAGTGTATATAAAAAATCCTTTGCTGTTAATGCAACAATGCATAGGGAAGGCAAGAATTGTTTTATTTAACGGCGCATTCAACACATTTTATTTACTATTTACGGTTATATGACGTCGGACATATGGTTAAGGACCACACATATACTGAAAACGAAAACCCGCTGTAGCCACTTCATGGGCTACTATTTTCGATTGGCAGCAAAGGATCTTTTATATGCACCATCCCACAGACAGGATAGTACATACCACGGCCTTTGTTACACCAGTTGTGGAGCACTGGCTGGAATGAGAAAAAGCCCAATAGGCCCACCGACCGGAATCGATCCTAGATCGATCGCACATCAGGCGAGCGCTGTACCACTGAGCTGCGTCCCGCCCCTCAGTACAGAGGGTTTCCACTGATGACTACGTGTAAGAACTACCAAATGTTGGACATCCAATAGCCGATGATTTATTAATCAATGTGTAGTTTAAGAAAACACACTTCCAACTTTGTTTTCAGAAAATTTTGAAGTGGCGTCTAACTGCGTTATGCTCAGATATTTTTTTAATATTATTATTATTATTTTTAAATCTTTGTTGTCGCAGAAAATCAGATGCTAATGTTAAGGTTGGAGAGTCTTAAATTGTTACTGTGCATACATACAGTTGTTTTAAAAATAAGACACACAAAGTATATGAAGTTGAACAAATGATGCTAAACATATTGAACATTTGAATAAAATTGTAATTGTCTATAGTTTTAAAGCTGCAATCATAACCATAAATAGGCAGACGATTCAGAAGCCAAGCAACCAAACATACATTGACACCGAGGAGTGGCAAGTCACTGGGACACAATTAATCTTCATATCTAACTGAGAATTTAAGGATGGAAATATTGTATAACAAAAATTGTTATGGATTACAAACAGAGGTCATAAAATAGTATTGTCTTCCATTACAACAATGCAACTAGCACAGTATCCCCACCTCATTGTAAACATTACTGTAACCGTTATTTGTAATGGACACACGTTTGGTACATTTTGATTAATAAAAAAAAGCCCACAAAAAACTTTTAAAGAGTTATCATTATCCCACTGCATTGGATAGACGAATACAAATTACTTCCCTATCCAGTTAAATAACATTATGAAACGTTTCCCCTAAGATAACTAATAATCTGGTAAATACCTGTCTGTCAAAGTTCAAATAACCCAAAATCGTCTACAAAGAGAAAATTAACGTAGTAAGTTAAAGTTTGTTTTGTTTAACGACACAACTGGAGCTACTTTTTTTTTTGCAATAGAAGACGATAAACCAGTTAATCAGAATTGATAACCCATCTGGTATCGGCCCGGGAAGTAGAAAAGCTTATTTTGGGTAGTACCGGCAAGCCAAATAATAAATGTCCCGGAAAGTAGAAGGATCCAATTGATTTGCATGTTCTTCATTGCTGAATGGGCCGTGCTTTCTTTACCAACGAAATAAGGAAGCGAACTCACATATAGGATTGGTAGCTTGTTTTCGTTTGAAAATGAAATGTGGGTGTTTAACAGCTCAGTTACGATATAAAATGTATCGGTTTGTTTCACAATTATTGTTTTAGGTGATGCTAAATATATAAAGTTGTCATTTTGTTTAGTTTTTGCAGTTATTTTGGAATCTTGGATTCATGCATTTCTCTTTGTTAGTGAATGTGAGAACTGAAATCCGTGCTCCATTGAAAAACCTGTATTTGAAGTACGAATAATTGTTTGGGGAAATATATCGAATATAAGGTATTGCCATGTCTTACTCTTGGCGGCCTTTTTTATGGCCATCTTGAATATAAGAGATGATCCAACAGCTTAGTTAGCAAGAGGTCGTTATAAATGAATTCCATAACCCATCAACTTAAATCACTAACACAAAAATCTAGCCCTGGTTGAAGTAAAATGCGATAAATTGTGATTTTCTTGTTCAAGCTGCTACAGTGGCGGCCGTCTTGGATTAAAATGATGTAGCAATGTCTTAATAAGCTGGGAATGGTTCAAAATGAATTCCTGGTAAATGTTGGCAAGTGTATTTCAGTTTGTATGATTAAAAGTATTTTGAGATCCAGATACATACATCTATCAAAAAACATAGTTAACTTAGGTGCCCTCGGATGGTACCAATTTGTCACATTTGGGGTCCAAGCTCATGGATGTTTGACTGCACACACCGACAAACATGTAATGGGGCAATTGACTAGTGCCGAGAAGTAGATATTCGTAATTGGTAAATACCAAGCTTCCCACTACGTAGAATGCAGTTTAGGATCATTTACACAAGTTTATCTACTTTCCGGGCCATAAGATTTCATCTGGATATAGCACAAAGAGGTAGATGGTTTTGAAAATGAAACATTTTGACCAAAAAAAAAAAACCTAAAATAAATAATAAATAATAAATAAATAAATAAATAAAAATAAAGAAAGAGTTTGTTTGCTGTTTGTTTTGTTTAACGACACCACTAGAACACACTGATTTACTAATCATCGACTATTTGATGTCAAACATTTGGTAATTTGACATATAGTCTTAGAGAAGAAACCCGCTACATTTTTCCATAAGTAGCAAAATATCTTTTATATGCACCATACCACAGACAGGATAGCACATACCACCGCCTTTGGTATACCAGTCGTGATGTACTGGCTGGAACAAGAGTTAACCCAATGGGCCCACCGACGGGGATCAGGCGAGCATTTACCACTGGGCTACGTTTAGCCCCCCCCCCCCCCCCAACCCCCAATGTAGTAATAAGAAGACTGCTTGACAAGAAATATTCATCAATGTGAACAATCTTCTGTTACTACGAAAACAAATCAACACAACAACAATCAACAATAAATATTGACCACTCCATTAAAACAACAGCTACAAAAACAACAACAAAAAACAAGAACCATGCCCTTAAAATCAACCCCACAAAAACAAGAACTAGAACTACCCCCTAAACAATAACAAAAAACAACAAAACAACCTGCAAAAACAAAAGCAGAAAACATTTGGTAATTTTGACATAGAGTCTTCGAGGAAACCCGCTACATTTTTCTATTAGTAGCAAGGGATCTTTTATATGCACCACCCCACACTGGCTGGAACGAGAAATAGCTCTATGGGCCTACTGACGGGGATCGATCCTAGACCGACGGCGTATCAGCTTTACTGCTGGGCTACGCTTTGCCAGGAACAAATGACACAGTTCTGGAACAGGGTACTGTGCTTCTCCGTGTGTCATGAAACTCTAGGACAGTGGCTCCAATGTGCCTTGGTTATCTCTAAGCACCATTCTCGACTTATTTTGATATTTTGATAAAACATTTATAATTTTACCTCCCAATCCTTAACCCCATCCGCTCAACCGATTCGAACAGTGCCCTACATTCATTCGCCGTTCCCTGGAACAGCTTAATCTGCTATCATCAGTTATACACATTTCCCTTCCCGAGGTTCTCGAATGTTCTTACGGTGTCCTCGGTCAACGTAGTTCAGTTCAAAAGCTTCTCCAAGACAAGAACATACAAAGCAAGCAATGACCCATATAAGAACAGGAATTGGAAATTCGTTTCCAAACTCACATGTCCAACGTCAAGTGTCATTCGCTAACTTACTTGCATTATCTATAATGTTTCTTTTTTTCTTCAATAATTTGCTCTTCCACAAGATCCTAAAACGATCACACCAAAAAAAGGTTTGTCAAAAAATAAATGAAAGAAATGTTTTATTTAACGACGCACTCAACACATTTTATTTACGGTTATATGGCGTCAGACATATGGTTAAGGAAAGAAAGAAATGTTTTATTTAACGATGCACTCAACACATTTTATTTACGGTTATATGGCGTCAGACACATGGTTAAGGACCACACAGAGTTTGAGAGGAAACCCGCTGTCGCCACTTCATGGGCTACTATTTTCGATTGGCAGCAAAGGATCTTTTATATGCACCATCCCACAGACAGGATAGTACATACCACGGCCTTTGTTACACCAGTTGTGGAGCACTGGCTGGAATGAGAAAAAGCCCAATAGGCCCACCGACCGGAATCGATCCTAGATCGATCGCACATCAGGCGAGCGCTGTACCACTGAGCTGCGTCCCGCCCCTCAGTACAGAGGGTTTCCACTGATGACTACGTGTAAGAACTACCAAATGTTGGACATCCAATAGCCGATGATTTATTAATCAATGTGTAGTTTAAGAAAACACACTTCCAACTTTGTTTTCAGAAAATTTTGAAGTGGCGTCTAACTGCGTTATGCTCAGATATTTTTTTAATATTATTATTATTATTTTTAAATCTTTGTTGTCGCAGAAAATCAGATGCTAATGTTAAGGTTGGAGAGTCTTAAATTGTTACTGTGCATACATACAGTTGTTTTAAAAATAAGACACACAAAGTATATGAAGTTGAACAAATGATGCTAAACATATTGAACATTTGAATAAAATTGTAATTGTCTATAGTTTTAAAGCTGCAATCATAACCATAAATAGGCAGACGATTCAGAAGCCAAGCAACCAAACATACATTGACACCGAGGAGTGGCAAGTCACTGGGACACAATTAATCTTCATATCTAACTGAGAATTTAAGGATGGAAATATTGTATAACAAAAATTGTTATGGATTACAAACAGAGGTCATAAAATAGTATTGTCTTCCATTACAACAATGCAACTAGCACAGTATCCCCACCTCATTGTAAACATTACTGTAACCGTTATTTGTAATGGACACACGTTTGGTACATTTTGATTAATAAAAAAAAGCCCACAAAAAACTTTTAAAGAGTTATCATTATCCCACTGCATTGGATAGACGAATACAAATTACTTCCCTATCCAGTTAAATAACATTATGAAACGTTTCCCCTAAGATAACTAATAATCTGGTAAATACCTGTCTGTCAAAGTTCAAATAACCCAAAATCGTCTACAAAGAGAAAATTAACGTAGTAAGTTAAAGTTAAAGTTTGTTTTGTTTAACGACACAACTGGAGCTACTTTTTTTTTTGCAATAGAAGACGATAAACCAGTTAATCAGAATTGATAACCCATCTGGTATCGGCCCGGGAAGTAGAAAAGCTTATTTTGGGTAGTACCGGCAAGCCAAATAATAAATGTCCCGGAAAGTAGAAGGATCCAATTGATTTGCATGTTCTTCATTGCTGAATGGGCCGTGCTTTCTTTACCAACGAAATAAGGAAGCGAACTCACATATAGGATTGGTAGCTTGTTTTCGTTTGAAAATGAAATGTGGGTGTTTAACAGCTCAGTTACGATATAAAATGTATCGGTTTGTTTCACAATTATTGTTTTAGGTGATGCTAAATATATAAAGTTGTCATTTTGTTTAGTTTTTGCAGTTATTTTGGAATCTTGGATTCATGCATTTCTCTTTGTTAGTGAATGTGAGAACTGAAATCCGTGCTCCATTGAAAAACCTGTATTTGAAGTACGAATAATTGTTTGGGGAAATATATCGAATATAAGGTATTGCCATGTCTTACTCTTGGCGGCCTTTTTTATGGCCATCTTGAATATAAGAGATGATCCAACAGCTTAGTTAGCAAGAGGTCGTTATAAATGAATTCCATAACCCATCAACTTAAATCACTAACACAAAAATCTAGCCCTGGTTGAAGTAAAATGCGATAAATTATGATTTTCTTGTTCAAGCTGCTACAGTGGCGGCCGTCTTGGATTAAAATGAGGTAGCAATGTCTTAATAAGCTGGGAATGGTTCAAAATGAATTCCTGGTAAATGTTGGCAAGTGTATTTCAGTTTGTATGATTAAAAGTATTTTGAGATCCAGATACATACATCTATCAAAAAACATAGTTAACTTAGGTGCCCTCGGATGGTACCAATTTGTCACATTTGGGGTCCAAGCTCATGGATGTTTGACTGCACACACCGACAAACATGTAATGGGGCAATTGACTAGTGCCGAGAAGTAGATATTCGTAATTGGTAAATACCAAGCTTTCCACTACGTAGAATGCAGTTTAGGATCATTTACACAAGTTTATCTACTTTCCGGGCCATAAGATTTCATCTGGATATAGTACAAAGAGGTAGATGGTTTTGAAAATGAAACATTTTGACCAAAAAAATAAAAATAAAAATAAATAATAAATAATAAATAAATAAATAAATAAAAATAAAGAAAGAGTTTGTTTGCTGTTTGTTTTGTTTAACGACACCACTAGAACACACTGATTTACTAATCATCGACTATTTGATGTCAAACATTTGGTAATTTGACATATAGTCTTAGAGAAGAAACCCGCTACATTTTTCCATAAGTAGCAAAATATCTTTTATATGCACCATACCACAGACAGGATAGCACATACCACCGCCTTTGGTATACCAGTCGTGATGTACTGGCTGGAACAAGAGTTAACCCAATGGGCCCACCGACGGGGATCAGGCGAGCATTTACCACTGGGCTACGTTTCGCCCCCCCCCCCCCCCCCAATGTAGTAATAAGAAGACTGCTTGACAAGAAATATTCATCAATGTGAACAATCTTCTGTTACTACGAAAACAAATCAACACAACAACAATCAACAATAAATATTGACCACTCCATTAAAACAACAGCTACAAAAACAACAACAAAAAACAAGAACCATGCCCTTAAAATCAACCCCACAAAAACAAGAACTAGAACTACCCCCTAAACAATAACAAAAAACAACAAAACAACCTGCAAAAACAAAAGTAGAAAACATTTGGTAATTTTGACATAGAGTCTTCGAGGAAACCCGCTACATTTTTCTATTAGTAGCAAGGGATCTTTTATATGCACCACCCCACACTGGCTGGAACGAGAAATAGCTCTATGGGCCTACTGACGGGGATCGATCCTAGACCGACGGCGTATCAGCTTTACCGCTGGGCTACGCTTTGCCAGGAACAAATGACACAGTTCTGGAACAGGGTACTGTGCTTCTCCGTGTGTCATGAAACTCTAGGACAGTGACTCCAATGTGCCTTGGTTATCTCTAAGCACCATTCTCGACTTATTTTGATATTTTGATAAAACATTTATAATTTTACCTCCCAATCCTTAACCCCATCCGCTCAACCGATTCGAACAGTGCCCTACATTCATTCGCCGTTCCCTGGAACAGCTTAATCTGCTATCATCAGTTATACACATTTCCCTTCCCGAGGTTCTCGAATGTTCTTACGGTGTCCTCGGTCAACGTAGTTCAGTTCAAAAGCTTCTCCAAGACAAGAACATACAAAGCAAGCAATGACCCATATAAGAACAGGAATTGGAAATTCGTTTCCAAACTCACATGTCCAACGTCAAGTGTCATTCGCTAACTTACTTGCATTATCTATAATGTTTCTTTTTTTCTTCAATAATTTGCTCTTCCACAAGATCCTAAAACGATCACACCAAAAAAAGGTTTGTCAAAAAATAAATGAAAGAAATGTTTTATTTAACGACGCACTCAACACATTTTATTTACGGTTATATGGCGTCAGACATATGGTTAAGGAAAGAAAGAAATGTTTTATTTAACACAGCAGGATAGCAAACCAGGCCTTTGTTACCATTGAAAAAAAAAAAAACCAGTGACATGGCGGGAAAGCAAGGGCCCGGAGATACGGAAACTAAAGGTGGCATCAACGGTTTAACATAGTTCCCCTCACGTTTCAGAAATGAAATTACTGGAATAAATTTTTAAATTTTTAAAAATAACTTTTTGCAAATTAGGGCTATGAAGTGAATTTAATTTCTTTAAACTTGTTTAAAAATAGAAAAAGTTGAGTGAAAAAATTTCATTAAAAAGGAAAAGTTTAAAGGCAACAAAAATAAAGGGATTCATAAAAAAAACCCTAAAAGAGATGAAGCAGGGACCAATAACTTAACGAGAATTAGGGGAAATTTATAAAAATTTAGGTTAAAAGGTCTAAAATTTTTAAAACAATTTAAAGTATTTCCCCATTGAAATTTCGACGTTTTATGGAAAGTTTTGAATTTTTTAATAAAAAACCCAAAAATTTTAAAGGTTTTCCCACTGCATGGTAGACAAAATTACTTCCATCATAAAAATATGAACGTTCCAAGATAAAAATCTGGTAATACCTTCGTCAAAGTCAAAAACCCAAATCTCTACAAGGGAATAAAAAGTTAAGTTGTTTGTTTAAGACACAACTGGGTCTTTTTTTTTTGCATAGAAGGATAACCAGTTAATCAAATTGATAACCATCTGGATCGCCGGGAAGAGAAACTATTTGGTATACGCAACCAATAATAAATGTCCCGGAAGTGAAGGACATTGATTCATTTTGTTGGGGCTTTTCCAACAAAAAAGGCGACAAATTGGATTTTTTGGTTAAATAATGTTTTACCTTTTTTAAATTATGTTTTCACAAATTTTAGGTGTAATTTAATTTGTATTTGGTTGGTTTTTTTTTGGAATTGGACTGATCCTTTTATGAAAACTGAAATCGTATTGGGAAAAATTAGAGGAATAAGGTTTGGGGAAATACGTAAGTTTATGCCTTCTTGGGTTTTTCAACAATCAACAATAAATATTGACCACTCCATTAAAACAACAGCTACAAAAACAACAACAAAAACAAGAACCATGCCCTTAAAATCAACCCCACAAAAACAAGAACTAGAACTACCCCCTAAACAATAACAAAAAACAACAAAACAACCTGCAAAAACAAAAGTAGAAAACATTTGGTAATTTTGACATAGAGTCTTCGAGGAAACCCGCTACATTTTTCTATTAGTAGCAAGGGATCTTTTATATGCACCACCCCACACTGGCTGGAACGAGAAATAGCTCTATGGGCCTACTGACGGGGATCGATCCTAGACCGACGGCGTATCAGCTTTACCGCTGGGCTACGCTTTGCCAGGAACAAATGACACAGTTCTGGAACAGGGTACTGTGCTTCTCCGTGTGTCATGAAACTCTAGGACAGTGACTCCAATGTGCCTTGGTTATCTCTAAGCACCATTCTCGACTTATTTTGATATTTTGATAAAACATTTATAATTTTACCTCCCAATCCTTAACCCCATCCGCTCAACCGATTCGAACAGTGCCCTACATTCATTCGCCGTTCCCTGGAACAGCTTAATCTGCTATCATCAGTTATACACATTTCCCTTCCCGAGGTTCTCGAATGTTCTTACGGTGTCCTCGGTCAACGTAGTTCAGTTCAAAAGCTTCTCCAAGACAAGAACATACAAAGCAAGCAATGACCCATATAAGAACAGGAATTGGAAATTCGTTTCCAAACTCACATGTCCAACGTCAAGTGTCATTCGCTAACTTACTTGCATTATCTATAATGTTTCTTTTTTTCTTCAATAATTTGCTCTTCCACAAGATCCTAAAACGATCACACCAAAAAAAGGTTTGTCAAAAAATAAATGAAAGAAATGTTTTATTTAACGACGCACTCAACACATTTTATTTACGGTTATATGGCGTCAGACATATGGTTAAGGAAAGAAAGAAATGTTTTATTTAACGATGCACTCAGCACATTTTATTTACGGTTATATGGCGTCAGACACATGGTTATGGACCACACAGAGTTTGAGAGGAAACCCGCTGTCGCCACTACATGGGCTACTCTTTCCGATTAGCAGCAAGGGATCTTTTATTTGCGCTTCCCACAGGCAGGATAGCACAAACCATGGCCTTTGTTGAACCAGTTATGGATCACTGGTCGGTGCAAGTGGTTTACACCTACCCACTGAGCCTTGCGGAGCACTCACTCAGGGTTTGGAGTCGGTATCTGGATTAAAAATTCCATGCCTCGACTGGGATCCGAACCCAGTACCTACCAGCCTGTAGACCGATGGCCTAACCACGACGCCACCAAGGCCGGTAAAAAAATAAATGTGTATCATATGTAATACATTTGGTAGTTATAATATACTGACGGAAAAAACAAACATAAGTTCAGTGGTAATATAACGTTTTTATCCGTATATCAAATGTAGTAACATTTGACACACAGCTATCTCATTGTACTGTCTAAAGAATCGTTGGTTAAAATTGGGTCAACCGTGAGTACTTGCGAAAGCTGTATGCTTTTTACCGATTTGTCAAGAAAGCATGCATCCGGGCCACTGCCAAATCGAAGTTTTGAACAGTACACATCGAGTATACAACATTTAATTTCAACACGATTAAAAAGCAAAATGCCGCGAATGTTACAAGTTGATAGGGGTAGGGCGATCGCTCTAATTATGCACGAGTAATCGCAACGTCGCGTCGCCCAGCAGTTTGGGGTACATAAGTCAACGATCGCTCGTTTAGTTGGGCATCTCAGAGCCACAGGAAGATCAGCTACCCGTTCCAGGAGCGGACGCCCTCACGTTACGTTGCCACGTCAAGATAGAGGCATACGTCTCACACACTCCGTAACCGTTTTCAAACGACCACGGAGACGGTGAGTCAGGTTGCAGGCACTCATGGTCTCCCAGTGTGTTCACAAACGGTTAGGAATCGGTTGCGGGAGTTCAACTTAAAGCCACGACGTCCCTACGTTGGTCCGCAACTTACACCCAGGCGACGCCAACGTCGAGTGCAATGGCTGCGTGAACATGGACCAAATCGGTTTCACTTGGCCCATTGGAGACGTGTGTTATTCACTGACGAGTCTCGGTTCTCGCTTTACAGGTAAATTGGACGACAACGTGTCTATTGACGTCGAGGTGAGCGATATTCAGACGCGTGCGTTAAGAAAAACAACAGATTTGGGACAGGGTCTGTTATTGGAGGGGGGGGGGGGGGGATTTCTCATGGCGTGAAAACACCTCTCGTGTTCATCCAGGGCAATCTAACAGCCATACGATATCGGGATCAGGTCATCAGGCCTCACGTCCTTCCACTTATCCATGCGCGTAACCTTGTGTTGCAGCTGGATAATGCGAGATCGTACGTTGCGAGGGTTTGTCTTAACTTATTCAACCAACTCAATGTACCAGTGCTCGATTGGCCACCCTACAGTCCAGATTTAAACCCAATCGAGCATTTGTGGGACGAGTTGGACAGGAGGGTCATGAAGCGCGTCAACGTCCTAAACAACGTCGCTCAGCTCACACAGGCCCTTCTTCAAGAGTGGAATAACATCCCACAAAGAACCATAAACAACTTGACCTCGGTCAGTGGCAAGACGAGTTAGAGCAGCGGCTCGCAGCCCGGGGTGGGCACACACGCAATTGATTTGGATCAGGAAATGGCGTAGGGTATTTTAACGTTATCCATGCAAACGCCATCTGTGATAACACAACAAAACATGTCAAAATGTATTCAGTAATGAAGACATAACCTAAATATCCAAACAATGAAATAATCATCAATAAAATATTTAAAATATTTACCACCGAAACAATATCAACTTGCGTTGTTGTTTTTTTTGTCAGTATATTACGTTATACTAGTATATAATATTTCATGTTATGCTACCATAGGCATACGGGTTCACATTTTTGTAAGGGTACAAGCAGATATTTCATGTTATGCTACCATAGGCGTACGGGCTCTCATTTTTGTAAGGGGACGGGCAGAAATTTCATATTATACTACCATAAACGTACGGGTTCTCATTTTTGTAAGGAGACTGGCAGATATTTCATATTATACTACCATAAACGTACGGGTTCTCATTTTTGTAAGGGGACGGGCAGATATTTCATATTATGCTACCATAAGCGTACGGGCTCTCATTTTTGTAAGGAGACGGGCAGATATTTCATATTATGCTATCATAGGCGTACGGGCTCTCATTTTTTGACGGGGGTGGGGGCAGGTAGATATTTGCGCGAATTAAACGCAAATGCCCGAATCTGGATAACAACATTTATTCATATCAGGATTACTGCCAAATGGCTATAGGCTATAGGGTTGCATACGAATCACTACTAATATTTACATGGATTGCAACTAATATTGTTAATATTGTGCGTAGAATGATGGAAATACATCGTGAAAAGGTTTTAGGCAAGCTCATTTTGTCTGAATATCTCTCATCTCTTTTGTTTTTGCCCAAATTTGAGGATTTTCTCCAGCCCCGTGGGGGGTGGGGGTGGGGGGGTGGGGGTGGGGGGGTGGGGGGGGGGCAGTTTTCGACGCTTCTACCCCCCTTTTTTGTATGCTTATAATGTATACACGTACAACCAATAGGACATGTGCTGTGTTGATTACCCTCTATCAAGACATTCAGACAAGATAATTAAAAAGTGGGGGGTGGGGGGGATGTGTTGGGGGGGGGGGGTTCTGTGGAGAAGACCCTGTTATATTAATGTGTTAAGATTCTTCTTTTTTTCACCCCCACACTTGTTTTAGTATAGGTTCGGCCCTGAAGTCAGTAGCTTTAAATTATGCGAAAATGTACCATGTCTAGCTGTAAAAGAATCTACCCCACAATCCCCACCCCACGATTCCTTATTTGCCCTATTGCTTTTCTAGGCTTTGCTACCCGGCTTAAACCTTGTGTGTATATTGTGCACTATATGTTATACTTTGATTTATACAACCCTCCTGTTAAAGGCGCAGGTCCTAGTTTTAGCCTGTGGAAATGAACAGTAAATTTAGTTAATCCACACACCTGCAAAACATTTGGATAACGTTATAACAGAGAAATGTGAAAGGTTTTCCATGTTTAAACCTGAAAATATCGTCTAAAAATAGACTAAAGCCTGTCTCGGTAATCATTACTTCTTAGACAAACGTGCGTTTTTAGAATTGTAAAAAATGTATTATAAAAACCTGGATGACCAGAACTACTTTAGGTATATGAAACTGAATATTCTAAATAATAAAGTTTAAGTACTCCTAATTTAAATTATTAAAAACGGCTTTAATCTAGAAAAATACGTCGTAGTGTTTAAAAACTAGGGTCCGACCCTTTAAGCATCCTGTCACATATCTTTAACTTTAATTTTTTTAATTTTTTTTTTATTATTCTCCTGCTGAACGGCCAGAAAAGAATAAACTGTTCTGTTCTGTTCCGTCCCGGTGGCCGAAGTGCTAGCCCGCCTTCACTTGGTCCCGGTTGTGACTCTTTGACTGTGTCTCGCCATTGTTGGCCTCGATTGCCCGGCGAACACCCCGTCACGTTTATGTAATCACATTTGACTGTATCAACATCTTTATTTCGCAAGCTCGGTTTCGTCGATTAGAATTACAACACAAACAGATCACATTTGAACGAATTGTCGCCGCAGTAGTTGACTTCTGACTTCTGGTATGCGTGTGGTCGCCGGGTTTATGGTCGTACGTATATAGCGAACTGTGGTGATTACCGCAACCGACCCCCAACAACCAAAAAACAAGCAGAAGAAAACATATTACGTTAAGCATACGCGTGTTCTACGATTCTACCTTTTCACACCCTCTTCCCTCCCAAGAGATTGAAAGCTTAAATGAATCATGTACCTTTTTATTGTGGGGGCGTAACGTTGCCCAGTGGTGAAGCGATTCTCTGATGCCTGGTCGGTCTAGGATCTATCCCTGTCGGTGGACCGATTGGGCTATTTCTCGTTCCAGCCAGTACACCACGACTGGTATATCAAAAGCCGTGGTATGTGTTATCCTGTCTGTGGCATAGAGCATATACAAGATCCCTTGATTCTAATTCTAAAATGTACAGGTTTCCTCTGTAGGACTATACGTCAAATTGACAAAATGTCTGACATCCAATAGCCGATGATTAATAAATCAATGTGCTCTAGTGGTGTCGTTAAACAAACCAAACTTTAACTTTCAAAACCGACTCTAATGGTCAAACATACGCGGTAGAGTTTTAAAAACTTGGGTATGCGACTTTAAAATGGATCGGATACCTTTTTATTGTCGACAAACAATAACCGCTTTAATCGTTGTTCTTCCCGCTGATACTTTCCCCCGTTTCCTACCAAGCAGCATTGCTATAACGTCGAGATAAACCCGAGTAAAGCTACGGGGGCTCCTATACGACGATCGCCAAGGTGTGAAGATGAAAGAGTTAACGAGAAGGGGATGGTCGTGGTGTAAGGAATGGTCGGTGATCGTTGCAGGATAATGGGCACATGGTGTCAGACATCTAACTGGGATTACCAGACAAAGAACATCCAGAGACCACACGAGTGAGAAAAGAAAAGAAAAAAAGAAAAAAGAACACAGACACAAACAAGCCTGATGATTGCATGTGGTTTTGGAGCGCATAAATCACAGGAAATAGTAAAACAGAGATCCGTTTTTATCTCAACACAGCGATTTGGCCCAAATACATGCTCGCGTCGTATATATATATATATATATATTTGTATATATAGTTCGGACAACTGCTGAAATCACGTGTTATTAAGGTCTCGTTACTGGGTTGCTAAAATGTGTTTTGTTTAGCGACACCTCTAGAACACATTCATTTATTAACCATTGGTTATTGGATGTCAAACATTTTTGGTAAGTTTAACTAATAGTTTTCAGGGGGAACTAGCTGTATTTTTCCACTAGCAGCAAGGGATCTTTTATATGCACTGTCCCACAGACAGGACAGCACACGCCACGGCATTTGATACACTACTGATGGGGCGCTGGTTGTTGCTCGGTTTATATTTGTCATTGTAATCCATGCTAAAGTAAACAATTTTAAATTGAAATTACTAACAGAAGTCGTTCTCGTTGGTATTAGCGACATACAGCATTTTAAAGATGTTTTAAAACTTCTAAAATCGATGACATTTACATAAACGTAATATATATATATATATTTATATGACCCTATCTGGCTGTAATATCTGGCCACATGGTCTAAGGTAAAACGATGATCCCCCTCAGAACCCCCCCCACCCCCCAAAAAAAAACCCACCCAAAAACCCCCCAAAAATAACAACAAACACAAAAAAACTGCAAAAAACAACAACCCAAAAACAACAACAACAAAACAAAACAAAAACAAACAAACCCAAAGGAATAATCTTGCAAAATTGTACAGGCAATAAATCAGCCAGAGAATCTAGGATTTGATGATGCAAATCATTTTAATTCCTATCAAAGAAAGAAATGTTTTATTTAACGACGCACTCAACACATTGTATTTACGGTTATATGGCGTCAGACATGTGGTTAAGGACCACACGGATGTTGAGAGAGGAAACCCACTGTCGCCACTTCATGGACTATTCTTTTCGATTAGCAGCAAGGGATCTTTTATATGCACCATCCCAAAGACACGGTAGTACATACCACGGCATTTGATATACCAGTCGTGGTGCACTGGTTGGAACGAGAAATAGCCCAATAGGTCCACAGACGGGGGTCGATCCCAAACCGACCGCGTATGGAGCGAGCGCTTTACCACTGGGCTACGTTCCGCCCCAAAATTCCTATCAACTACAGGTGAATAATATTATGTGTTGCACTCTACATTTAGAAACTAGCATGACTAATGATTAATGAACTCTGGCCCGAAAGTGAACTGTGCAGCGAGATCTTTAACTCTGGCCTAAAAAGTGAACTGATTAATGAGACCTGCCCCAAGTTTCGCTAACGTTCGCGAACTATTTGAGTGGTTCCCGTGAAAAGCATAAACTAGTTTAGCGGACGTTGTTTTTGCTCAGTCTGGCTGGAGTGTCATTCCAGCCGTTTTTTTTTTTTTTTTTTTTTTAAAGCTTGTGGATTTATCATTCCGTGTTTGTAAGAAAATATTACAGAATCGGAAAGAAAGAAAGAAATGTTTTATTTAAGGACACACTCAACACATTTTATTTACAGATATATGGCGTCAGACATATTGTTAAGGACCACACATATTTTGAGAGGAAACCCGCTGTCGCCACTATATGGGCTACTCTTCCGATTAGCAGCAAGGGATCTTTTATTTGCGCTTCCTACAGGCAGGATAGCACAAACCATGGCCTTTGTTGAACCAGTTATGTATCACTGGTCGGTGCAAGTGGTTTACACCTACCCATTGAGCCTTGCGGAGCACTCACTCAGGGTTTGGAGTCGGTATCGGGATTAAAAATCCCATGCCTCGACTGGGATCCGAACCCAGTACCTACTAGCCTGTAGACCGATGGCCTACCACGACGCCACCGAGGCCGGTTACAGAATCGGAAATCTGTTTATAATACACTTGGACACATGCTGATGAAGGTGTGTTTTATAATGGTCAGGTCAGATTCACACCTTAAACAGTTACAGAGTATCTCCTCGTTAATTGTGATTACCTTTAAAATAAAACTGGTAATGTATTTAAATTAATGCATGTCCTCTGTCAACCTCCCCCCCAACTCCCCCGCCCCCCCCCCCAAAAAAAAAAACCAAAACAAAAAAACGTAACATAATATACAATTAAATTTTGTTAAATAAAAACTTATATTAAGTGTAGAAGTCATGACATATTATAAGTGGTTATTGCAATTTTACCTTATGGGTATTGCATATACCATAAGCTTGTGGGTTACAACCTAACTCGATCATTGTTGGTTTACAATTTACCGGACTAGAGGTTAATACAGAGTTGAAATCCCATGGGACTTTCTCTGTTTAATTTTTAATAAGACTTGCCAATTGACCATTCCTAATACACGATAAGGCAAGTCCGTCTGTCAATATATCGTGCGTACGCGAGCAACAGGTTGCCTGTCACTGTTAACCCCTTCGCTACCAGATATTTTGGTTATTAGATAAAATAAGATGCACTGTGCAATTTAATGGGTTTTTTTTTTTTTTTTCATTTAACATTTTCTCATATTTTCTTATATCTAATTACAACTGTGACAGCCAATAGCCGATGTGTATTTTCGTGCTGGAGTGTAGTTAAACATTCATTCATTCATTCTAATTACGGTTGAAGCACGCTGTCCTTGTCACACACATCAACTATCTGCGCTATCTGCTAAGAGCAATGACTAATTATCAGATATTGGTATTTCGTAAGAGAGATGTCATGTAAGATGGCCTTATACGTCACACGAGTTTAAATAAAGTCGTGTCTTGAAGTTTTAAAGTCGCAAATCCTAGTTTCAGCCCGTAACAAATGAACACTAACTTTAGTTATTTACAAACCTATAAAAAGTAAAAGAAGAATATGTAACATTAAAACCGGGAAATATCCTTAAAAACAGACTAGAACTCTAATCAATAAACGCTACTTCTCAGACGCACGTGCGTTTTAAAAAATATGAAAACTGCATTTTGTGGTATTAGAAACACCAGGATGACCAGAAACCCTTCGGTTCTATTTGAAATGTTTGATTTCAGTGATCATAAACGACTCACTGTGAAAAATGTGTGTTAGTGTTTAAAACCTAGGGTATGTCCCTTTAAGCTTGAATGCATTGGCACTGACCATCATAAAGTAGAGGCCAATCCAGTTATTTTAATTTGCTTGTGGAAAGCAAGTTGTTGTGAAGCACGCCTTATTTGGGAACATGTTCAAACCTGGATCAATGCATGTATTCAGTGTGTAATATGTGATTGCACAGTAGGTAAAAATAGGGTTGTCCTGGGCCAAATCATGTTTATAGCATAAACATGATTTGGCCTAGGACAACCCTTATACTACTGAAGAAACATAATATTCGCAAACATCGCAATTCCATTCCTAACAATTACGTCTTGTAATGATTTCAGCTTTCAGTGTATTTGACCTGGCTAACAACCGTATCCTATATAAAAATGAATTGTGAATAGATAATAAAGTTAAAGTTTGTTTTGTCTAACAACACCACTAGAGCACATTGATTTATTAGTCATCGGCTATTGGATGTCAAACATTTGGTAATTTTGACATATAGTCTTAGAGAGGAAACCCGCTACATTTTTCCATTAGTAGCAAGGGGTCTGGTATATGCACCATCCCACAACAAGATAGAACTTACCACGGCCTTTGATATACCAGTCGTGGTGCATTGGCTGTAACGAGAAATAGCCCAATGGGCCTACGACGGGGATCGATCTCAGATTGACCGCGCATCAAACGAGCGCTTTACCACTGGGCTACATCCCGTCCCTGAATGGTATTTACGCAAAACAACCAGCAAAACTATTTGTACTATAGCCTAATAGGAGCCAGCACTTACCAGGACATATATACAAGTGACCTATAGTGTTCTGGATCAGGCTATGGGTTCGACGAGCTTAGATCAGATTTTGGTTAAAGCACGTCTGTTGTGGACACTCACTGACTAGATCAGAGTGCACGACAATTTTTTTTTTTGTCAGTCATTTGACTTTATTTTTGCTCTTCTAAACATTAGTCCTAAGTCATTCTCAAACAACTGGGTTTTTTTTCTTTCTTTCTCTCTCTATCGCTCTTCTTAAAACAAATCTTAACTTAAGCAAGAACCGTATAATCAGACTTTATGACGTAGTTTTCAGCGTTCTGGTGCTCCCAGTTTTCCATCATTCTGATAACTTCCGCCACCCATTTGTAATGCTAATGGACGCTACACAATTTGACATTTGCCTTGTCAAACGAAAGCCTCTCGCACATACGGACTCGTAAGATAAAGCTTCTGTATCGATGCGCGAAGTGTCTGTGTCTTTATCCGTATACAAACACCAGCCCTGGCCTGCGGGCGCTTGCAAGTTACTGCATGAATGAAAGTGTCTTCGTTGATTAAAAAGCGTGTGGGAGGTGCGTCGTGCAGTAATTAGAATTATTTAATCCGGGTAATTAATTATTGATGCTGTTTCATTTGCTGTCTGTGAATCTGTGAATGAATTTGATACTGCCCGCCGTAAGTTCATCACGCTATCGTAGGGAATAACAGTAATATGGGTTAATTGGTGGAAGGTTCCGCTGTGCCTGTCAGACTGTTTGCTTGCCTGCTGTTCTATCTATCTATATATCTATCTATCTTCCTCCCTACTCGCCTGTCTATCTGCCTGCCTGCCTTCCTGACTCTGTCTGTCTGATTTTCTATTTTCTTCGTCCTCTCTCCTTCCCTTCCCCTTTCTCTGCCATGTGTGTCTGAGCGCAAAACCCTCGCCTGATACGCGACCGGTCTTGGATTGATTCTCGTCGGTGAGACCATTGGGCTATTTCTCGTTCCATCTAATTCTCAACAATTGGGGTAACAAAAGTAGCGTAATATATTCTATCTATATATGGAATACATATAATCGTGATGTGGCGGCAGTGGGTTTCATATCTCATTTTTCTGTGTAGTCCTTTATCATATTATAATAAATAAACTTTGCATTAGGCCTAATGACCCTTGAGTACATAATATATACATATATAACAAATGTCCGACGCTATATAGCCGTAAATTAAAATGTGTTGAGTGTAAAACATTTTCTCCATCCTTCCTACACCTCCCTCCATCCTTTCCCTTCTATCTTTGTCTCCTTGTCTCAGTTTGTCTGTCTGTCTCTTGCAGTTTCTGTTTCTCTTTTACCGACTTTCTGCCTGCCTGTCTCTTTGTCTGCCTGCTTATGTCTGCCAACTCTTAACGTGGCTGATGGGCTCAAACCACTTTATATCGCCAAGGACCTCTGGGTTTGCTTAGAAGAGATATACGTGAACCATTTTGTGTTCAGTATACATGCTCGGGATACATAGTCAACTATTCCCTTTGATCCCACACAGCAATTCCTAGAATGAGGTGCTTAATTCTCGTATTAGGTAATTGCATGTCATAGTCCCTTTCTATTGATTCATTTGTTAGACCAGTTTTAATGTGACACATAATCATGGGGTTCTCGAGATTGAACTATCCAATGCATGATGAAACCTGTTGAGTACTGTGCACGATTTGGAATATTTACAAAAAATGTATCTATTTCTCTCCGTCTGCCGCTCTCTCTCTCTCTCTCTCTCTCTCTCTCTCTCTCTCTCTCTCTCTCTCTCTCTCTCTCTCTCTCTCTCTCTCTCTCTCTCTCTATGACTTTGTCTCTCTTACTTCATCGATTCCCCTTTCTTCTCCCCTCTCAGTGAGGATAATATCAAAGGCTGTGTTATACATGTATAATGTCCTGTCTAGGAAAAATGTATTTAAAATACACTTGATGCTTTTTTAGCGGGTTTCCTCTCTATTATTCTCTTCTCTCGACAAAATGTCGAAGTAACCATATGTTAGATACTAAATAGCTTTCTTCAAAAATGTGCTAAGGTGTGGTTAAATCAACATTCCGTTCATGTCTCTCTCGCTATTTTAATTTCTCCTCCCCACCTAACTCTCCCTCTCCTCACCTCCCCTCTAACTCTAGCTGTCTGTCCGTGTCTCTTTCTCCCGATAATTCGTGCGTGCAAATGTACGTGTACCAATGGTTTGAGAATATCTTCCCTTAGGAGCAGGATGCACGATGTAGATAGCTGATTATGGCGCTTGCCTTGACTTCGATGGGTTATGAGATCGATTCCCTCCAGTAGACCCATTATTAGGTGGGGGTTTTTAATTCTAGATACATACCTCAGCTATCTTGTCAAAGAAGTCAGTGTAGCGTACAATCAAGTTCTTGTAAAACTGGCACAGAGTTGGAGCCCAGGCCCGTAGCCAGAATTTTGAGAGGGGAGATCGTTTAGGCTTATGGTGAGGCATGAAGTATCCCGAGTTGCTTAGGGGGTTCCGGGGCATACTGAAAAAAATGCCACCGGTAGTGGGACGTCGACCGAACCCTCCCCCCACACACACACCCCCCCCCCCCCCCCCCCCCCCCCCATTGGCTACGGGCCTGCTGAGCCGATATCGCAATGCGAACCAGTACCTACCAGTCCGATAGCATTATAACTGCTGCACCACAGAGGCAGAAATATTCATTCGGGTGCTCCACGACTGGTATATAAATCACATTACCAAACTAATTATTATCGTTGACCATGCTATTTTAAAATAAAACTTTGTAGCCCATGAAGTGGCGACAGCGGGTTTCCTCTCTCAATAACTGTGTGGTTCTCAACCATATGTCTGACGCCATATAACCGTAAATAAAAATGTGTCGAGTGCGTCGTTAAATAAAACATTTCTTTCTTTCTTTATTTTAAATTGATGATATTAATTTATCAACATTGTCTTGTGGGCGAACTAACGAACGAAAGAAAGAATGAAACAACTTCGTGTCACTAACAACGTGTCATAGGACGGAAGATTTAAAAAAAAAAGAAGAAAAAAAAGCATCATATTACAGATAAAAGGAGCGAAGTCATGGCGACAGCCACTTCTGACGCCCCGATCGGTCATGAAACTATAGCTGTACTTAAGAAAAATCACCTGATGTGATGGGCAAAGATCGTACAAAGCGAAATGGAGCGAAATAAGCCCAGTGCAGCTCCTTGATGTGATGGGGCTGGGTGGAGTACATATGAAGATGAAGAGATACACGATGGATGATTGACGCGCGTGGATCTGCGTCCGATGTTAAACATTCATAACCACACAAGTAAAGAGGTCAAAAAAAGAAAGATAAGAAAAACGTTTAACAACTGTACCTTGATGGTGTCTCTTCTTGCATCACCAAGTCTTTTCTTATATCCTTTAATATAATTATAGTGTGCTTTTTTCTCTCTCAAGGTAACTGTGGCTATTAAAATGAAGTTGTAAATATCATAAAATAGCCTCATGACATATTGCCGTCACTTATGTTGTTATGCATCTCGTATGTTAGTAGACTTGTTCCCGATCTCTTTGTTCATTGAGCAATAAAATGTGTTTTCTGTCAAATGCCATCACGTTTAAGACAGGATATAGTTCTGGGTCCGTATCCCGATATTCCACCACCACCACCACCACCACTACCACTACCACTACCACTACCACTACCACTACCACTACCACTACTACTACTGCTATTGCTACTACTATCACTACTACTACTACTACTATCACTACCCTACTAGTTTTACTATTACTTACACCACAACCAGCAGCACCACCACCACCACCACTACCCTACTAGTTTTACTATTACTTACACCACCACCAGCAGCAGCACCACCACCACCACCACTACTACTACTGCTACTACTATCACTACCCTACTAGTTTTACTATTACTTACACCACCACCAGCAGCAGCAGCACCACACCACCACCACTACTACTACTGCTACTACTATCACTACCCTACTAGTTTTACTATTACTTACACCACCACCAGCAGCAGCAGCACCACCACCACCACTACTACTACTATCACTACCCTACTAGTTTTACTATTACTTACACCACCACCACCACCACTACTACTACTGCTACTACTATCACTACCCTACTAGTTTTACTATTACTTACACTACCACCACTACTACCTCCACTACTACTACTACTACTGCTACTATCACACTACGGCTACTACCATTACTACTACAACTACTTTTATTTTTTTACTACCACTACATTTACCACTACTAACACTGTTACTACTATTACTACTACAACAACGACCACCAGCACCACAACTGCTACAACTATTAAAACCACTACTGCTACTGCGGCCACCATCACCACTACTGTTATTTCTATTAGTACTATTGGTACTACTGCCACCACCAACACTAGTAAGTCTACTATTGCTACTACTACTCCTGCTACTACTATTACTTCAACAACCACAACTACTATCACCAGCAAAGTAACAAAACACGAACAATGCCACTGGACAGATGTTATGCGTGTGGTCTTGTGTGGCTTTCATCATTTTTGACCGGAAGTAGCTGGGCCTCTAATCGACCGCATTCAGTGTCCGTCTGCCAATAAGAAGTCATTGCAAAGCAAAACAAAGTGTTCCCCAATGGCAAATATTATTGCTGTAAATCTACAACACACAAACTTCGTTATACTTCGGGTCTTTAAAATAAATTTATATTGAAATAGTGTGTTCTTAGATTTCGCGAAGGCAGATTACTACCGAATGTCGATACATTGTTCCCATTTCTGAGATGGACTGCTGACTTCCAAATGTTCCGCCTCTTAGACCACACGAAGCACATGCTGGTACTAATGGGCCGAGCATCCGGTCTTCCTAAGAAGCTGTTCGAGAGGTGGTTCGGGGTCTACAGAGTTGATTTGTCCTCAGAACTACATGTGTGTATTAGTTTGTTAACTGATAAACAATTTTTTATTTAACGACACCACTAGAGGACATTGATTAAACATTTGGAAATTCTCACGTAATCATCAGAGGTAGTCCGCTACATTTTGCCATTAGCAGCAAGATAGGAAAGTACATACCACGACCTTTGATATACTAGTCGTAGGACACTGGCTGTAACGGGAAAAAAACTCAATTAGCGGAGCTAAGTGATAAAGGACATAAATACATATTTTAAATCCATAAATTCTCGTATTTAATTTATGGCGTTATTTTATCCGATTACCTTAATATCATGCCAGCAAATGGAGGTGGGGGTTATATATTTATATATTGTCTTTTAACGGTGGGGGGTGGGGGGGGGGGCAGGTGTGCGGGTCAATGCCAAATCTTCAGAGTTACGGCGACAAGTGCCCCCTTGCCCCATTTTCCATATCTGTGTAGCATTACGCTATGTGGCAAGCTGTTCCACGAGGCTATACGCCCCCAAACCCCCAGCAGTAAGACATATAATAATATGATCCGAAGGAAAAATAGCTATTATGTATTCCGCTAAACATCTTTTGTGATTAAATTTTGTTAAGGGGTGGAAATGAAGAAATGTTTCTATTACTTGAACCCCCCCCCCCCCCAAAAAAAAAACACAAAAAAACAAAACAAACAAAAAACAAACAACAACAAAACAAAAAAAAACCCAAAAAAATGCAACCAAGCAAATAAAATAAATAAATTAAAAAAACACAATCCAAACAAATTAATACAGTAATTA
Source organism: Gigantopelta aegis (assembly GCF_016097555.1). NCBI lineage: Eukaryota > Metazoa > Mollusca > Gastropoda > Neomphalida > Peltospiridae > Gigantopelta > Gigantopelta aegis. The sequence goes on along the minus strand of NC_054701.1, from coordinate 34,122,857 downwards.
TTATATAACTAAATAAGCAAATAAAATAAAATGATGTAATGCAGGTTTAATAGAACATGCACTTTTTTTAAAGGTGCAAAAACGTCCTGTACACAAATTATGATATTGTAGGCTAGAGGCAGACTGAGAAGTAATGAAATTTTAAAGGCGTAAAACTACATTACAAGTTATAATGGGACTCACATTTAACAACAAGGGCGGTAGAATTGAGAATTAATGATAAGCACCTTTTTCAAAGAAGGAAAATACAACCCGAACGAAGAACTGGCGCCTACGTATTTTAGTAACTCGACGGACTTGAAACGGCTCATACCTGAATTCAGGAAACCTGTCTCTCCTTGATGTATGAGCTTTTGTTCCAAAATAGATGACAGAAAATCAGAATTGTTGGACAAAAATGTATATGTATATGTATATAATGTATATACGGAAACTGTCTTGGGACAGTAGCCCCAAGGGTGTAACGGAAGGATGGTCTTTTGTGGAACAAAAGAACAAAACAAAAGAAATATCAGCTTGTTTTTAAACTTATTTATTTATATGTACAGTGGTTTTTCACCCCAGGTTTTATAAGATATACCAATATACAATGCAATTTTTAACAATGATCTTCTTTTTTTTTTTTTTTTTATCTGCGATATAAATTGACAAAATATGATGACAAGATAAATTATCAGTTATTCTTTATATTCAATGATGTAGACAGTCAAGTATGCATTAGGGGACTCCTGGTACACCATATCATTGTAGGGCTGGGCCGTGAGGGCGTGGCGAGGGCAAGGAGGCAGGGAGACGGGGGTGGCTACTAAACCTCCAGAAAACTACGAAGTGGTGCCCTTTTAAGTTTGAAACTATACTGCATTCTGCCAAATCATATACAAATACAATTAAACCATCAAGTTGCAAGTATCTCTAGATATTGTTGCAAATGCCTGTGCGTGCTTACTTGACACAGAATTCATTACGTGTTCTATCAAGCAGATCAATGCCACAAAATAGGCTATTTGAGTTGATTTATTGATATTTATACTTAAGTAAAAACCCAACTAAAAGTATACTCCACACCAAATACAGGTGTCGGAAGATATAGCAACTGCAGTGTATGAAGACGGAGGGACTAATATAATTAGCATTTCAGTTTGACCATCTTTGCTTCAGACTTGGTACGTGTGTAGGGACAGGCCCGTAGGAACCGAGGGGAGCGGGTGGGGTGGGGGTACCAGTGGGGCACGGGGGCTATGGCCCCCAATCAAACATTTAAAAAAAACTGTATTAAAGTTTATAAAATCATACATATAGGCCTATACATAGTGTGGGTTGCTCCCCCCCCCCAATATGTGTTCCTCCCCCCCCCCCCTGGCTATGCCCGTGAGGGGCACTGTGCTGTAATATTGCATCCCCATCCACCCACGCACCCAAGACAGTTGTTCGTCACCTTTTACGTTAATGGGCTATTAGCTTTATCGCCTAAGTTGTGGAATGTCCAGTCTCATTAACTGACCTCGCCCACGCACTGCCCAGGTAACAAAATGCCAACAGCTAAAATAGCTTGACGGCACGGCGGAGCGGAGGGTCAATTGTACAGCATTCCTCCCATTCCGCTCGAACGCCGCGGAGTCGCTATGACATCATCGTTTACCCTTGTTGCGTCATCATCAAAGAAGTTGTAGACATGGAAAAAGTGTCTCCGCTAAAACCTTATCTCATCGTTTGTGTAAAACGTTACGTCACTTCCTGCACGGTACATAGTGCAGTCTTGAATGGGCGTGTAATTATCTCCCTTCCCTGACGATAGTTGGCGACATGATAGGCGATTAATTCCACGCCCACGCTTGCTACTTGAAACATCATCAATATCGCTTAACAAGATAGTTCTTGACAAACGGAATGTCCCGATCAATTGAGCTTCACCCCTTCGGGCAAACACACAATGTTCAACAAAGATAACTTCATTAACTCCAGAGGACCACAGGCTCGGAATTCTGAATTTTGATAAATTTATTGCTTTATGAGCCCTAAATGCCGGCTGGCGGGTAAGGATGTGGGATGGGCAGCAGGTTCATACTTCGTGTGGATTGGGGGAGGGGGGGGGGGGGGGGGGGGGGGGGGGGGGGGCGGCCAATTAATCCACAACACCTCAGAACATTAGGTAAAAGTGTAATATAAATATTCAAAAAATGAACAAAAGGAGAGGGTAGATAGAAGGGGAAGAGAGAGAGAGAGAGAGAGAGAGAGAGAGAGAGAGAGAGAGAGAGAGAGAGAGAGAGAGAGAGAGAGAGAGAGAGAGAGAGAGAGAGAGAGAGACGTTGTGAGGATGGGGGAATGCAAAACAATCCAGCAATATTAAATTATCATAAATTTCACCTGCTATTCAGATTATGTTTATATAAAATAGTAAAGCAAAAATAAATAGAAAATAAATAAATAAATAAATAAAACCACACTAAATTTTGTGAGGCTCAGGTGAGGCGAGTAGGCTACCTTAATCAAATCCTGATCTCTGCATCTAAAGCCAGATCGTAGGATCAAAGCTCCTCGGCGAATTCATTGCAGTTTACCCGTTCTAACCTGTGCCCCACGACTGATATATCAAAGGCCATGGACCTGTGGGGAAATGCATATCAAAGATCCCTTGTTGGTAATGGAAAAATGTAATTGTTTTCCTCTGAAGGCTACGAGTCGGCATTAGCAAATATTTGACATCCATTGATGTTTAATTAATCAATGTTCTCTAGTGGTGTCGTTAAACAAAACAAACGTTAACTAATGCCAGATTGATATCTATAAAAAAAAATGCTGCGAGAGGTACCGATCCTTCGACCTACGGAGCATGAGAAGGGCACTCAAAATGCAAAACGCACTGCAAAAACATTCTTAAAAGCAAATACATCGCACATAAACTTAGGATTTACGGCAATGTATCAAAGCGATACCAAATTAGTTTAGTCTCTGCAACACGCCAGACTGCACAATCTCCCCCACTGCGAAATTAGTTTTTGACGTAAAACGTGTAACTGGAAGCGTGTCTTTCGAATGCCCATAGTCTGGATCAATGACGTCACAATTAAATACAGAGGTCAGGGTCATGTTAGCGATAACAATATTTCCCACGCACATATCGAAGGCTCGCCTTTATTTCGTGATTTAATATCGCGCCACATTGAAACAAGCTGGCTTCTAGGGATTTTTTATTTTTCATATTATTTTTTGAGAAAGAAATGTTTTATTTAACGACGCACTCAACACATTTTATTTATGGTTATATGACATCAAACATATGGTTAAGGACCACACAGATATGGAGAGAGAAAACCCGCTGTTGCCATTTCATGTGCTACTCTTTTCGACTAGCAGCAAGGGTTCTTTTATATGCACCATCCCACAGACAGGGTAGTACATACCACGACCTATGATATACCAGTTGTGGTGTACTGGCTGGAACGAGAAATAGCCCAATGTGCCCACCGACGGAGATCAATCCCAGACCGTCCGCGCATCGAGCACGACTAGAGCTCATTGATTTATTAATCATCGGCTAACTATTGGATGTCAAACATTTGGTAATTTTGATATATTGTCTTAGAAAGGAAACCCGCTACATGTTTACATCAGTAGCAAGGGATCTTTTATATGCACTATCCAACAGACAGGATAGCGCATACCACGGCTTTTGATATACCAGTCGTGGTGCATTGGCTGGAACGAGAAATATTAATGAGCCCACCGACAGGGATCGATCCCAGACCGACCGCGCATCAAGCCAGCACTTTACCACTGAACTACGTCCCGTCCACTAACCAACACAGAACCATCAGATGATGATAATGAGATGAATGGGGAAGCCGCAAAATTTCTCTCTCGACACGGGTCTACGAAACCCCCACCCCCACCCCACCCCATCCCACCCCACCCACACCCACACATTTGCAGTCATTTGAACTATCATGTATCATTCGAGCCCTAAATTAAACTGCCGGGTAATCCCCCCCCCCCCCTCTTTCAAATTGAAAATCCACCATTACCTCAGGTGGTACACGAACTCAGTACCTACCAGCCTTAATTCTGTTGGCTTATCGACTACACACCACTGAGGCCGATTGCCGTCTACACGGCCCCTGTTTCTTGTTAATTGAAAAAAAAAATCCATTGGCGAGTAAATCAACTAGCAACAGCATCAATCAAATTGCATTCTTTAAATGGGATATAGAAACCATATACACCTGACATTTATATTGGGATAATTTGGTGGGCGCTTGATGCGAGGTTTCTGCTGTTTTTCTCACAGGTTGTCAGCACCACGAGTTAATCTGTCTCTCGTTCCTAGGTTAGTCTGCGACCGTTTCGGAACATTCTAAATATGGGTCCACAAGAAATAAATGAAACAAGAAAGGTAACTACGACCACGTGCCGATTTTATTTTTTCTACTTCAAGATGTCAATCAAAATGCGATGCCGTATCAAGCGGGAGGTAGTGGAGGATAAAAAGAGGGGGGGGGGGGGGAGGCTTGTAATAAAACACATTATGTGGATGCCCCCACCACACAGAGACACATACCTGCCATTTGTATAATCGAGGTTGTACAAAGTCTACGTTGTATAATAAACGCCTGTGTGTACATAGAACTTGTACATACATGAAAATAGTATTTGTTCAACACATTATATATTAGTTATATGGTCTTACATTGATATTGATATTGAGAGAGAGAGAGAGAGAGAGAGAGAGAGAGAGAGAGAGAGAGAGAGAGAGAGAGAGAGAGAGAGAGAGAGAGAGAGAGAGAGAGAGAATGTGAAAGAAAGAGAGAGAGACACACACACACACACAGACAGACATACCGACACCGATATATATATATATAATATATATATATATATAGAGAGAGAGAGAGAGAGAGAGAGAGAGAGAGAGAGAGAGAGAGAGAGAGAGAGAGAGAGAGAGAGAGAGAGAGAGAGAGAGAGAGAGAGAGAGAATGTAAAAGAGAGAGAGAGAGACACACACACACACACACACAGACAGACAGACATACCGACAGAGAGAGAGAGAGAGAGAGAGAGAGAGAGAGAGAGAGAGAGAGAGAGAGAGAGAGAGAGAGAGAGAGAGAGAGAGAGGGGGGGGAGAGAGAGAATGTGAAAGAAAGAGAGAAACCCGCTGCCGCCACACAGGCTACTCCTGAAAAGCTTCACATTGCCATAGACAGGACATTATATACCACGCACTTTGAACATACCATTCATGTGGCACTAGAGCTCTACCACTGATCATAAGGTACATCTCGTCCCCAGTGCAGCAGGTACAGTGACACAGAGTTTGTCTCAGGTGCCACAGGCTGCGGGATCGATAACTCATTTGTTTTTCCTTCTTTTTTCTTCTCTCTTCCATGGTCATTGCTCTAGATTCAACAGATCAAAGGGCTTGTAATGTGCTACCCTATCGACAGAAGTCGTGAAAACCTGGCTGGAACAGGAAACAAGCCAGCAGGTCAGCTGGGGATGGGTGTGGGTGGGTGTGGGGTTCGACCCCGTGAAATATCACACTTCAATTAGACCTTCCAGCTCTAAACTACGTCATGTACTGTTGCCTTCTTCGTAATAAGAATGTAAGAATTATATGTGTTTAAGGACACCTTGACACTTCGTCTATTAAACAGCCAGTATCTATGAACAACCTGACATTTCAGGACAGAATCGTATGGGTAACCCAGTCCAATTAGCAGACATTAGCTATAGTCTCTTCTCCCAGAAATAAAGGTACGGGAACTAGCTCAGTCGGTAGAACCCTCGCCTGGGGTGCTTACGTCGTAGGATCGAACCATCCCAGTGGACCAATTCATGTTGATGAAAGGGATAAGGTAGCAAACAAGAGTAGTTTTGTAAAATCATTTAAAGGGACATACCCTAGTTTTTAAACGCTGAGGCATATTGTTTTTGATAACTGAAATGATACTTTAATTAAATTTTATTGTTTAGGTTATCCATTTTCGCGCATTTGAAGTGTTTTTGGTCATCCTGGTGTTTTTAATATCACAAAATGCATTTCTCATAATTTTAAAAACGCACGTGCGTCTGAGAAGTAACAATTATAGAGTCGAGTTTTAGTATATTTCTAGAGGGTATTTCACCATTTCAAAGTCACAGACTCTTGTTTCACTCAGTTGTAACGTTATCCAAATGTGTTACAGGTTTGTAGATTAATTAAACTCAGTGTTAATTTTCACGGGTTGAAACTAGAGTCTATCCCTTTAAAGAGTAACTTTTTTAATTCTGATATAAAAGTCTTGGAGGTAACCCGTTACATTCTAACAGCGATTAATCGTCTATATGCACTTTCCTACAGACAGGACAGCAGGTCAGGTCAGGTCATAGGGCTTTACGTGTACATTCAGAACAAGCTGTTGTAGCGCACGCCTATCCTGGGCGCAAATTTGATTGAGGAAATTGGACGCAATTATGAACGTTCGGTCAAAAAGAAAGTTCCAGAGCTAGTATAGGTTTTGACATTAGTGAATCGAGAGTAGCTCGTTAATTAGACCTCTACGATGCTGTGGTGTCTCCCTAGGTTGACATTAGTGAATCGAGAGTAGCTCGTTAATTAGACCTCTACGATGCTGTGGTGTCTCCCTAGGTTGACATTAGTGAATCGAGAGTAGCTCGTTAATTAGACCTCTACGATGCTGTGGTGTCTCCCTAGGTTGACATTAGTGAATCGAGAGTAGCTCGTTAATTAGACCTCGTACGATGCTGTGGGTGTTCTCCTAGGTTGACATTAGTGAATCGAGAGTAGCTCGTTAATTAGACCTCTACGATGCTGTGGTGTCTCCCTAGGTTGACATTAGTGAATCGAGAGTAGCTCGTTAATTAGACCTCTACGATGCTGTGGTGTCTCCCTAGGTTGACATTAGTGAATCGAGAGTAGCTCGTTAATTAGACCTCTATGATGCTGTGGTGTCTCCCTAGGTTGTCATTAGTGAATCGAGAGTAGCTCGTTAAGTAGACCTCTATGATGCTGTGGTGTCTCCCTAGGTTGCCTATAGGGCCCTTAAAAAGGGCCTGACCGCTTCTGGTCGTGGCATGACAACCCAGGGGAGACCCGTGGACAGCACATACAATCACCTTTGATATACTAGTCGTGTAGCACTTGTTGGGATGGCGGCGGTGAGCTACGATCCATTAAATCAGTCTCTTGTTCCGCCTATAACGGCCGGGACGTAGCCCAGTGGTAAAGCTCCCGCTTGATGCGCGGTCGGTCTGGGATCAATCCCCGTCGGTGGACACACTGGGCTATTTCTCGTTCCAGCCAGTGCACGACGACTGGTATATCAAAGACCGTGGTATGTGCTATCCTATCTGTGGGATAGTGCATATAAAAAAATCCCTTGCTACTGATGAAAGAAATGTAGCGGATTTCCTCTCAAAGACTATAATGTCAAAACTACAAAATATTTGACATCCAATAAGCCAATGATTAATAAATCAATGTGCTCTAGTGGTGTCGTTAAACAAAACAAACTTCCTTTTTCCCCCCTTCTTTAAAAGAGCCATGCTGTGGGTGTCCCAAGACTAAGACAGACCTGTGTCGTGTGTCCCATTACCCGATGTGTTCATAGCGGGTCAGCTGTTTTCTTTGTACACAGAGCACCACGGGACTTCGTGTGGCCGCCGGTATCGTATTTTCATAGCTGTGATCAATAATAAGTGTTATAACGTATCCCACTTACCTACCTCCACAAACAGAGACCCACTGGCTAGCTGGACTGACTCGCGCACTGAAAACAAAGAAGAAAAGACCTAAGTAAATAGTGAAAATATGACTTATTTTGATTTGATGTTCTGAGATGAGTATTGTTGCGAATTACTGCAATATGGTTATAGTCTGAGACTGTCGGAATGTGAAGGTGTGTAACGGAGGAGGGGAGGGATCTTTCCGCTTAGGCTCCATACTAACTTTTAAAAGAAATAAAAAAGATAGAAAGAAAGAAAGAAAGAAAGAAAAAAGAAAACAAAAGAAAAGAATCCAAATTATTCTGCGAAATCATAAGGATTCTCTCTCTCTCTCTCTCTCTCTCTCTCTCTCTCTCTCTCTCTCTCTCTCTCTCTCAGACACACACACACAGAGAGGGGGGAGGAGGAGAGAGAGAGAGAGAGAGAGAGAGAGAGAGAGAGAGAGAGAGAGAGAGAGAGAGAATCCTTATTCTTATTAAATTTCATGATAAAATTATGTCCTTTTTTTCAATATTTTGAAAATTGTGAGAACTGACTGAATGTGATCGATTTACTAGTCTGTGGGTTATGTGTCTTTTATTATATTCTCAAAGAAAATTATTTTCGCTTCTTCTTTTGAGTCCCACAAATTGCAAAACTAAAAAAATTAAAAAAAATTATGAAGTTGAAAACAAAAATACAAGGAAATATCAAAATCGAATTATAACACAATAGAAATCTAGAGTTTCTTGCTCTAATAAATCATAATATTCTATGACGTCAGAACACACAGTTGTTCCGGAAGTCTGGGGTTTTTATTTTAGTGTGGGACGCGTTATCTCCACCTAGGTCGATTGGCGCGTGCCCATCGCCCACGCGCACGCGCAATCTCTCTTACACGGTAAGAAAACATGGCTCTATTACTAGTCTCGACACTACCAACGTAACGGATTGCTCGTCAAAAAAATATCACAACAGTCCCACTGTATTGAGAAGGAGAGAAAGAAAGAATCAATATAACCGCCTCCGCGGTATCTATCCTAGTCGGTAGAGAGCTCGCCTGGGGTGTACACGTCGTAGGATCGAATCACCTCAGCGGATCAATTATCTGATTATTATTTCTTTTTTTCTCTTTTTTTTTTTTACCCAACCAGTGCTGCCACTAATTCCAACTAAAGATCTTTTTGTTTAAAAGAAGAGACGGGATTTAACCCAGTTGGTATAGTAGAGCGCTTGCCTGAGTTTCTCGTGCTATGGATTCGAACCACCTGAGTAAACCCATTCTCTGGTTGGGTTTTTCCCAATCCCAGCCGCCAATGCACCACAACTGGTACATCAAAAGCCGTGGTATATGCTCTCCTGTCTGGGATGGTACATATAAAAGATCCCTTGCTGCTAATGAAAAAAAAAAAAAATGTTTCGGGTTTCCTCTAAGATATGTGTTGTAAATTTGTTTACCAATGTTAGACATCTAATAGCCGATGATTAAAAAATTCAACGTGCTCTAGTGGTGTCGTTAAACAAAACAAACTTTAACGTGTTTAACTGTTAGACCTTCATCACATACACTTGACTCTGGCATGGAGCCACGTATCTATACAAGATGTTTCATACGGGGTGGATTTCCCTCGAGGCACCCGCTTTTATCAACAAGCTAAAACGTGTGGCCAACAAAAACCAGCACGTCAACTGCGCCGTAATGGAAGTTATGAACAGTCAACAGATAATTACTCGTAAACACACACTCAATATTCAAAATCCAATTGAGCTTTAAAAATTCTTCACCGGCACTTCGACATATCTTCGCGCTATCCGATACCGCGATATTGTAAAATAATGCTACGGTAAGGTATGCGTTTTAGGGTGTACGCACGCACACAGGGTGGGGCTAATCGCCGAGTTTGTTTATACACGGTCATCTGTTCGTAAAAGGTCCTTCAAAATCAGTTGACCTCGCATAGGTTTGATTTGATGGCCTCATTCAAGGATCATGTCGACGTTTTGACTGCTAAAAGTGGATGTTTATTGAGTTATCCAGTCATCTTTGTAATAGATATGACGTCAGAGCATCTATCCTATCTCGTGCTTTATAACATAAAGACGAAAGAAGTAATGTCATTTTTTTCATGTTGAAAATATCATTTCCAGGAATAGGCATATTTGAGATATATATGTACCAGTACAGGGCAGTTCCAAGGGCGTTATCAGGGGCGGCAGTGCGATGTTGCTACTGAAGGGATGTAGCTTTAAAACGACCGTCTACAATATCCCATACTATACTAACAAGGATTATATAAAGTAACAAAACGTTTGTTTTATTTAACGACGCCACTAGAGCACATTGATTTTTTATGGTCATTCTGACACTGTTTTTTTTAGAGGAAACCCGCTGTCGCCACATAGGCTACTCTTTTACGGCATGCAGAAAGGGATCTTTTATTTGCGCATCCCACAGGCAGGATAGCACAAACCATGGCCTTTGTTGAACCAGTTATGGATCATTGGTCGATGCAAATGGTTTACACCTACCCATCGAGTCTTGCGGAGCACTCACTCAGGGTTTGGAGTAGGTATCTGGATTAAAAATCCCATGCCTCGACTGGGATCCGAACCCAGTACCTACCAGCCTGTAGACCGATGGCCTAACCACGACGCCGCCGAGGCCGGTAAGGATTATATAAGGGCACCCATCATCCCGCCCGTCAAGAATTTATAATTTTTTCACTAACAAGAAATACATCCATTATAAACAGTTTGTTTTCTTTGATGACACTACTAGAAGACATTGATTTCTTACTGGCCTCGGTGGCGCAGTGGTTAAGCCATCGGACTACAAGCTGGTAGGTACAGGGTTCGCAGCCCGATAACGGCTCCAATCGAGAGCGAGTTCTTAAGGGCTCAATGGGTAGGTGTAAGGCCACTACACCCTCTTCTCTCTCACTAACCACTAACCAGCTAACAACTAACCCACTGTCCTGGACAGATATCCTAAATAGCTGAGGTGTGTGCCCAGAACAGCGTGCTTGAACCTTAATTGGATATAGGCACGAAAATAAGTTGAAACGAAATTGATTTCTTAATCATCACTATTGGATTGCATTCGGTAATTCTGAAATAGTCTTACAGAGGAAACTCGCTACTTTTCCCCATTAGTAGCAAGGGATATTTTATACACACCCTCCCACAGACAGGATAGCACATATCACGGCCTTTGCTTTGTTTATCGACACCAGTAGAACACATTAATTACTTAATCATCGGTTATTGATTGTCAAACATTTGGTAATTCTGACACTTATTCTTCAAAGGAACCCTCTACATTTTCCCACAATGGGCCTTTTATATGATTGTTTTTTCAAAAATAGCTCAGTACATACCACGGTCTTTGATATACCAGTCGCGGAGCACATGTTGGTAACAGAAAAAACCAATGGACCCGCCGAGAAAGCCCATGAACCTCTTAGAACGAAAAAAGAAGAAGAAAGAAATGTTTTATTTAACGACGCACACAACACATTTAATATACGGTTATATGGCGTCAGACATATGGTTAAGGACCGCACATATATTAAGAGAGGAAACCCGCTGTCGCCAATTCATGGGCTACTCTTTTTCGATTAGCAGCAAGGGATCTTTTATATGCACCATCTCACAAACAGAGTAGTACATACCACGGCATTTGATATACCAGTCGTTGTGCACTGGCTGGAACGAGAAATAGCTCAATGGGCCCACTGACGGGGATCGATCCCAGACCGATCGTGCATTGAGCGAGCGCATTACCACTGGGATAACGAGCGCTCTATCAAAATAAGTTAAATCCCGCCTGATGGTCATATTGCAGCACGGAGAGACACTGCAAACCTACGTCAGAATTGTTTTAATATAAAGTAAGTTTTTACTCATTTTGTTACTTGTTAGGGAGTGGAAAATACTACTTGCTTTCCAACCAGAGTTCCATGACTGGTATATCCAAGGCCATACTATGTGCTAAACTTCTGTCTGTTGAAAAAATTTATACAGCAAACCCTTTTTGACATTTGGATTTGGTAACTGATTACAATATGGTAGCAGCGTGTTTCTTCTTTAAAGAAAAAACACAACTAATTCTTACTCAGTAAATTAAGTTGACTGGCAAACAGGCAGTAAATCTGTATAAATGCCTTTTTACAAGATGACGTTACATACATATTACAAAATATCATTTCAACCATTACATACAAACTACAAAGTACTCTGCCTAGTATAAAAAAAAACCCCATCTCTTCTTTCTCTGTCAAGAGTGTATCGCAAATACTATACAACCAACACCTAACCGTATCTGATTAAACACTGTGCTGGGGTGTTGTTAAAACAAACATTCTTTTCATTCTTTCTTTTTTTCCCACCCTCTCTGTTAAACGAATAAAGATACCATGCATTGGTTTCATAGCCAAGACGCGACAGCTAGGACATAACTAAGTATTTTCTATGGCCGTGAATTAGTTATTCGGGGGGTGAAATGGATAAATGATGTTGACAAATCGTGTGCTAGAGAGAGTATATTGGCACATAAGGACATGAATTTAACAGGTCGAAAATGAAGCCGTGTTGACTCTTTGCACGTAAGGGGGCGACGTATGTCTGCGAAAGGTGTCGGTGGCAACTGGACGAGGAGTCGTCTGCCGGCGATTTTACCCAGATACTTGACTCGACTCGCGACTTTCATTCAGTGGGACGCCTGTACGTAAACTCATATTCATTTCAAAAGTTCATTAAAAGAAGAAAGAAAGAAAGATATGATGGAAGGAAAGAAGAAAAAAAGAAAAAGGAAAAAGAAGGAAAAAAAAAAAAAGGAAAAAGAAGGAAAAAAAGAAAGAAAGAACGTAAAAAGGAAAATGAAGGAAAGAAAGAAATAAAAAGAAGGAAAGAAAGAAATAAAGGAAGGAATATAGGAAAGAAGGAAGGTAGAAAAGAATTATGTGATGGAAGGAAAGAAGAAAAAAGAAAAAGGAAAAAGAAGGAAAAAAAAAAAAAGGAAAAAGAAGGAAAAAAAGAAAGAAAGAACGTAAAAAGGAAAATGAAGGAAAGAAAGAAATAAAAAGAAGGAAAGAAAGAAATAAAGGAAGGAATATAGGAAAGAAGGAAGGTAGAAAAGAATTAAAGGAAAGCAAAAATTAAAAATAAAAGTTTGTTTTGTTTAGATCATTTGCTATTGGATGTCAAACATTTGGTAACTTTGACATGCAAGTCTTAGAGAGGAACCCGCTATACTTTCTTCATTAGTAACAAGGGCTCTTTTATTTCATTTCATTTCATTTCAACTTATTTTCGTGCTTATATCCAATTAAGGTTCAAGCACGCTGTCCTGGGTACACACCTGAGATATCTGGGCTGTCTGTCCAGGTGAGAGGGTTAGTTGTAAGTGGTTAGTGAGAGAGAAGAGGGTGTAGTGGTCTTACACCTACCCACTGAGTCGTAAAACTCGCTCTGGGCGGGAGCCGGTACCGGGTTGCGAACCCAATGCCTACCAGCCTTATGTCCGATGGCTTAACCACAACACCACCGAGGCCGGTCTTTTATATGCGCCATCCCACAGACAGGATAGCGCATACCACGGCCTATGAAATTCCAGTCATGGTGCACTGGCTGAAAAACACTAAAAAGAAAGGAAAGAAGGCAATCAAGAAAATAATATCATGCTAGGTTTAAGACGTTCTGGGTAGGATGCAGCTTATCAGTCCCCTATCGATCCAACAGGAAGGAACTATAGGTTGTGTCTTCATCTGTCTGTCTGTCCGTCCGTCCGTCCGCCTGTCCTTTTGTATCACATACAGTTTTGTAGATTTGTTCCCTATTGAAATTAAAAGTTTGTATATAACTTTATCATGTAAAGTTACAGATCGAGGGGTTTATCTATTTTGACAGAGGGGGCGAGACGTAGCCCAGTGGTACAGCGCTCGCTTGATGCGTGTCGGTTTGGGATCGATCCCCGTTAGTGGGCCCATTGGGCTATTTCTCGCTCCAGCCAGTGCACCACGACTGGTACATCATAGACCGTGGTATGTGTTATCCTGTCTATGGAATGGTGCATATAAAAGATCCCTTGCTGGTAATTGAAAAGAGTAGCCCATGAAGTGGCGACAGCGGGTTTCCTCCCTGAATAAAGGTGTGCTTCTTAACCATATGTCCGACGCCATATAACCGAGTGTGTCGTTAAATAAACCATTTCCATTTTGACAGAGTTATTGCTCGTAAACTTGGGAAATATGAAAATGTGCTGGGCTTGGACGGTGACATGAATTGCCCTAAAAGTACTCTCAGAATGCGCGACTAGTACACCAAACACCGTGATATTAATATTTATTCCAAGTGCCCCAATTACTAGTAACTTACGATAGACACCTCTCAAAGGCCGACGTCTGTTGGGGCGTCGCTAAGAAGATCCATTCATTTGACAACAAGTTGGACACACTATTGTAACTGTTTTTAAATGACCCAGTCTCTTGCGGCAAATGTAATGTTTATCCACCCGGTAGTAAAACATAACATATATTATCATATCGCTACGTAGCTGCGAACGAACCCAAACATCAAACAGTGAAACGTTTAATAACAGCCTTAGGTATTTTGTACACGCTGAAAAGTAATTTTATCATCGTTTTCGTGAGCTGAAGAGATTTTCAGAAGAAACATTTTGTAAGGTTCATGTATTACTGAACCTGGCACGTAACATATATAGTTAAAATAAAATATGTATTCAATGTCCCATTGTATATTTGTAGACATCCCCACAAAAAAACCCCAAAACAAAACAAAAGAAAACCCCCACAAAAACCTACCTCCACCTCCAGAAAATGCAAAACAAAAAAGCAAGAGCTGCACACAGAAGTAAACAATCAAAATAAAATAATAATAATATAAAAACAAACCAAACTATAACTAAACAAAACCACACAAAGTATTTTAAATAACAAACTCAATACAGCACAAAAACAAAAAACGTATAACAGAAAAATCCAAAAGCAATTGAAACGTATTTTATTGCATATAATGAACAACAATATTGGACACAAGTTAAACCAAAAACCCAATACTCCCCCTCCCCCCCCCCCCCCCCCCCCCCCCCCCCCCCCAACACACACATGTACACATTAATATTCAAGACACAAGAAGTTGTCAAACTAAAGTCTATAATCATTTTCCTCCGTGGGTGTTTATCAAAATGTGAAAATTATCTATAATTGTAAATAACACCTTTCATATTAAAAATGCTTATTTTTTATACACATATTTTTATTTTACTTAAAGAAAAAAAAATCATTATCTACAGTTGAATCTAAAATAACATTTTTCAGTTGCACAACTATACTAAAACGTAGTTTCCTCAAAGCTGATGCGTCCGTTTACACGCTAGCATCCAGGATAACGATTTCAACCCACTCCAACTCCTAAACAGAAATAATAAGAACAAAATTCAAGATGGAGGCCATTCGAAGGTAAGTGGCGTTTAAGTATCTACTAATCCCACACGAGTCTGCAACAAGAAAAGGCTTTCGTTCCTTTGAAGCTAATCGTTCTGCAGTTTTTTACCAAGGGAATCTCTATCTTTATGGCTTACGCTGCAGCACGTATATTTTGATCTTCTAGTTCTCCAATGAAATATTAAACACTTTAATTCTTGATCATCCCATCCCAAGCACAATGGCGCAGTTTGAAGTGCCATTCTCCGCAAGCAATCAACACATGACATTTCAGACGTCTTGCATTTCCAGATGAATGAATGAATGAATGAATGAATGAATGTTTAACGACACCCCAGCACGAAAAATACATCGGCTATTGGGTGTCAAACTATGGTAATGGAAACAAATAAGGTGATGATCAACATCAACAGAAAAATTCAAGATATAAATAAAAACAGTGTAAAGAACTGTGCAAAATACAAATATCACAGAGAGATACTGACTTTTACTCTAAACTTCAATGTGTGCTGTATTGGGTTAGTTGGCGACTGACTGGAATCGACGGCCGTGTCGACAACATTTTAAAATAAATCGAGGTATTGATCAAGGTATTAAATCGCGATCACCCTTTTAAAAAAAATATTACCTGTACATCCAAACTCAGGTGATACCCGATCTCGCTAAACCAACTTTGGCCTACTAATATCAACTTTCAATAATGCACTGAATTAACGTACAGGCCCCAAGCTATATAGCATTACGGTGTAATATGTGACGTGTTGTTTTAATAGATATTGTAGATATGATCTATTAAAATTAGACTGATACACAGATACGAACGTTTGTTTTTATTTACCAATATAAAATTTAAGAATATAAATCATTACGAATTTCCAATGAGTAGATATGAATTATTAAAATTTGAGTAGAGAGATACGAAGGTGAGTAACGTAATTTATATGAATGTTTTTTCTCGTTCCAACCAGTGCACCACAACTGGTCAAAGGCAGTAGTATGTATTTTTTTCCTGTCTGTGGGAAAGTGCATCTAAAAGATCCCTTGCTGCATTAAGAAAAACGTAACGGGTTTTCTTTGATGACTACATGTCTGAATCATTAAATGTTTGAGATCCAATAAATTAATTTATCAATTTGCTCTAGTGGTGTCGTTAAACAAAACGAACTTTAACTTTAGTAGCAGCAGCAGCAGTAACAGTACCAGCAGTAGTAGGATAGTACTTAGTTGTTGTTGTAGTGGCAGCAATAGCAGTAGGAGAAGTAGAAGCAGTAGTAGCCGTAGTCGTCGTCGTCGTCGTCGTAGTAGTAGTAGTAGTAGTAGTAGTAGTAGCAGCAGCAGCAGTAGCAGCAGTAGCAGTAGGAGAAGTAGTAGAAGCAGTAGTAGTCGTAGTCGTAGTCGTAATCGTAGTAGTAATAGTAGTAGTAGTAGTAGTAGTAGTAGCAGCAGCAGCAGCAGTAGCAATAGCTATAGTAATAGTAGTAGTAGTAGTAGTAGTAGTAGTAGTAATACTAGTAGTAGTAGTAGTAGTAGTAGTAGTAGTAGTAGTAGTAGTAGTAGTAGTAGTAGTAGTAGTAGTAGTAGTAGTAGGACCGGCCTCAGTGGCGTCGTGGTTAGGCCATCGGTCTACAGGCTGGTAGGTACTGGGTTCGGATCCCAGTCGAGGCATGGGATTTTTAATCCAGATACCGACTCCAAACCCTGAGTGAGTGCTCCGCAAGGCTCAATGGGTAGGTGTAAACCACTTACACCGACCAGTGATCCATAACTGGTTCAACAAAGGCCATGGTTTGTGCTATCCTGCCTGTGGGAAGCGCAAATAAAAGATCCCTTGCTGTTAATCGGAAAGAGTAGCCCATGTAGTGGCGACAGCGGGTTTCCTCTCAAAATCTGTGTGGTCCTTAACCATATGTCTGACGCCATATAACCGTAAATAAAATGTGTTGAATAAAACATTTCTTTCTTTCCTTTAGTAGTAGTAATAGTAGTAGTAGTAGTAGTAGTAGTAGTAGTAGTAGTAGTAGTAGTAGTAGTAGTAGTAGTAGAAGTTGTTGGTAAATGTAATGGTAAATGTAATAGGTAGTAGTGATACCGGCCTCGGTGGCGTCGTGGCAGGCCATCAGTCTACAGGCTGGTAGGTACTGGGTTCGGATCCCAGTCGAGGCATGGGATTTTTAATCCAGATACCGACTCCAAACCCTGAGTGAGTGCTCCGCAAGGCTCATTGGGTAGGTGCAAACCACTTGCACCGACCAGTGATCCATAACTGGTTCAACAAAGGCCATGGTTTGTGCTATCCTGCCTGTGGGAAGCGCAAATAAAAGATCCCTTGCTGCCTGTCGTAAAAAGAGTAGCCTATGTGGCGACAGCGGGTTTCCTCTAAAAACAGTGTCAGAATGACCATATGTTTGACGTCCAATAGCCGATGATAAGATAAAAAATCAATGTGCTCTAGCGGCGTCGTTAAATAAAACAAACTTTACTTTTTTTTTAGTAGTAGTAGTGATAGTGGTGGTGGTAGTAGTAGCAGCAGCAGTAGCAGTAGTAGTAGTAGTAGTAGTAATAGTAGTAGTAGTAGTAGTAGTAGTAGCAGTAGCAGTAGCAATAGCAATAGCAATAATAGTAGTAGTAGTAGTTGTTGTTGTTGTTACTGTAGTAGTAGTAGTGGTGGTGGTGATGGTGGTGATGATGGTGATAGTAATGGTAATAGTAGTAGTAGTAGTAGTAGTAGTAGTAGTAATAGTAGCAATAGCAATAGTAATAGTAGTAATAATAGTAGTAGCAATAGTAATAGTAGTAGTAGTAGTTGTTGCTGTAGTAGTAGTAGTAGTAGTAGTAGTAGTAGTGGTGGTGATGGTGATAGTAGTGGTAATAGTAGTAGTAGTAGTAGTAGTAGTAAACGATGACAATGCTGCTGCTGATGATGTTGATGATGATGATGATGATGATGATAATGATGATGATGCTGATGATGATTTGCAAATTGTACTACACTACATAAACCGTGGACGGGTGTGGATCTTCGTCACACATTTCAAGGAATGATATTTTCCAATAAACCATATTTTATTATCATCTTACGTGCAGACGTGAACTACAGATTCATCCTGCAGGCGTTGTCGGTTTCGTGAAATTTACACTTATTTGTGACGAGCGTCACGAGCACAAATACATTTCTTTTTATGATGTTATAGACACCTTTCAGTTTGTACACTCCGCCTTATGGGGGCGTATACCACCAAATCAAATCCCAAAGACGACAATAGTAACATATACGGTTTCAGTCAACGTGTGTAAATACTGCAACTCTGTTCAGCTTTTGGGAAATTGTTTATATATAGAGAATACTACATGAGTGACCTTTAGATACCAGTTGCCTTACAGCGAGTTGTTTTAAAACGTATCTAACGTACCACCAATACAAAACAAATCCTATTGACGACAATAGTAACATATACTGTTTCAGCCAACTTATGTCAATACTACATGCCTTTTCTGCCTTTGGGAAATTGTATATATAGAATATACTACATGAGTGACCTTTAGATAGCCTTTTATTTACAACGAGTTGTTTTAAAACGGATCACATTGATTAATTAATATTGGATGTCAAAAGGATCAACAAAGATAAGTGGTTTATTACGGAAACGAATTTCTTACATAAACTCAAAAACCAGGTTGTAAGGAAATCTAAACATCTTTTCTGACTAAAACCTATTTACAGCCCTTTCGTTGTAGGTATCTTATGCTAGGTTAAGACTACCAACGGTCACGGGGACGTTGGCCAACTCGCCGATCTCACGACTTTTACGGCTGTCCAGTTGCTAGTCTGAGCCTTACAAGTCGTATACAACTCCTACGAACAATTAGTAATTTGGGAGTTGGGATAATTACAGCGCAAATGTCGAGTTGGCCAACTCGTTGTGACAGTTGCTAGTCTTAACCTAGCATTACGCGTCACAGACAAATCAATTTCAGGTTAACTTATACGTTAGATTAATCGATTTCGATCGTGCTTTTGTTTCATTGTATGGTATGGCATTGGCGACCAGGGTCCGTGCTTATTAAACTCTTAGAGTCAGCTCTATCTTCAATGACGTCACACGCATACAATTTGTATGGCGTTGTCATGGCATTACTGTCTCAGACTCTATTCGCGTCTTGAGTCTAGACTCTAAACGTTTTATAAGCGCCAGGCCTGGTCATCATCTAATAGGATCGATTCCCGTCGGTGGGCCCATTGGGTTATTTCACGTTTCACGAAGGCCGTGGTATGTACTATCCTGTCTATGGGATGGTGCATATAAAATATTCCTTACTGCTAATAGAAAAAATAGCCAAATCCGTGGCGGCATCAGGTTTCCTCTCCAAATATCCATGCGTTTCTTAACCATATGTACGACGCCATATCACCGTTATTATAATATGTTCAGTGCATCATTAAATAAAACATTTCTTTCTTTATTTCCAGTTAAAAATGTTATTAAACATTTCCAGTATTCCACATCCAATACTCGTCTACATGTAATTATAGACCTCTGTGGTGTAAGTGTTAAGCCATCGACACTGGGTTCGCATACCGTGTGTGAGTTGTAACGACTCAGTTGGGGCGGGTGTGTTTGGGAGTGCGGGCGGAGGTGGTTGGGGGTACGACCAGAATTCTTACATTTCCCTCACTAATAACTAAAAGGAAACCATTAACCCTTTTCTTGAAAAAGCTAACCACATAGCAGAATTGTTTAAAAGTTTGTTTTTGTTTAAAGGCCGTGGTATGTGCTATCCTGTGTGAGGGATGGTGCATATAAACGATCTCTTGCTGCTAATGAACAAATGTAGCGGGTTTTCTCTTTTAAGACTTGATGTCAAAATGACTAAATGTTTGACATCCAACAGCCGATGATTAATAAATCAATGTGCTCTAGTGGTGTCTTTAACTTTGTATATAATATGTTATTGCGTAAGCAGTACACGTCCCCTGTCGGGTCAAGCAAATTTTCATATCTCCTGAATTCAAGGGCTACAAATTCCATCAACATCAAACTTGATATGTAGCTCGACGTGACACAACTATACTCAAAATTCCAGCTCCATATCTTGAGGCATGGCGAAAAACAGACGACCGGAAAATGATATGTGGGACGGACGATCTGACTTAGGGACAGACAGACAGACCGAGATGTACTAGTAATCTATAGTCCTCACCGGTTGGACCGCTTGTGGGTGGGGTTGGAGGGGGTGTG
The DNA here is from genome assembly GCF_016097555.1 of Gigantopelta aegis. NCBI lineage: Eukaryota > Metazoa > Mollusca > Gastropoda > Neomphalida > Peltospiridae > Gigantopelta > Gigantopelta aegis. The sequence goes on along the minus strand of NC_054701.1, from coordinate 34,102,459 downwards.
GGGGGTGTGTGTGTGGGGGGGGGGACTAATGAATGTTTAATAATAGCGCGAAAATCAAATCAAAATGGATGGAACTAAGCGTAATTATAATCCTAAAACGTTATCTAATTTATCTGAAAGATCCCTATAATTTAGATAAACCCGCTGGCGAATATGCAGAGAGAAGTAATTGGGATGTCAAGTAATTCGGGGTGACCGCTTTGCCTTGTTTCCACAGCCAGAGCAGCGTCTGCCAGAATCCATCTGATGCCTTTCCCTCATTGGTCGTCATTTCATTGTCGCCGCGCTGACTCCGCAGCAAATGAATTTTGTCCGAGATATTTAACAGCAATATCATTTCTCATTTGATTTCCAGCAATGATGGGAGCACCACCGAGTGCATAGAGATCAATCTTCCAATGGTCCCCGGCACCTACAGACGTATCGGCCGCCATCTTTGACACCCGTCATTTAGGGTTGCCGCTTTCGCGCGTATGGCCCTTGCACCGAGTGCAGTACAAAGTTATCCAGACCAATAAAGGCCACAATGTCGACCAGTTATCCAAGCAATCGAAACAAACCTATCATGTCAATATACTTTCTTTTCTCTAACGGTGTGATATTATCGTCGTTTCGGTTAAAACACTGACCGATAGGTGGGATTGAGTCGACTTTTTAATACCATAGTCAAATAAATAAAGAAAAAATATATAAATTTAAACTTCTACTTGGAAGCGAAACAAAAGATTTGTCGCTGTGCTCTACGGTTAATGACTTCCTCGTACATTCCATAATCAATAATAAAGAGACACTGACCCTATTTTCTGAGGTACGTGCCTTTTGTGTTTTGCACATTTAAAGATGTAATCCTCAAATTCAAATTCTAAATAACATTATTGTTTTCATGAGTTAACATGTTGATAAATGCTCTAAACATACTGATGTCCAAAAGAAACTATACTAAGACTCTGAGAGACTACTGAAGAAAACACAAAATATGTTGCTTGTTAAATATATATATATATGTAATGACAATGGTCTTTTTGGAATGTTGTGAACAAAATTTCATTCCATAAAAGCACAGACATATTTAACCACCATTTCATTCCCTTTATCAAAATTATAAAACTGTAATATTTGCTTTCTACTAGTAATTAGAAATATGTGGCTATAGTTTTCATGGTAATGTAATTCAATGTATAATATTTACATTTTATAATAAGAATAACTATATATGCTTGGTCATTATACAACTCTGTTTATGCCCCTTTAAAATATTTTTGATATATCATGCGTATTGATAATAGTAGGTACGTTGAAACCTTGCTATTGTGGTCTGCACCATAACACACTAGCATTGTGATGTTCCATTTCTGTTGTTTTATACCACAGATGATGCAATGATAAAACACGTTGCAATACTTCTGCTTATAGATCTGAACGCCAGTCAGACCAGTAAGCCACATTTGTAATTAGAGTTACTTCCCCTTTCACATCCCACAGAATGTAAACAGTTTTCAGAATAAATAAATAAAATATGTTTTTTACTTTCTCTCTCCATATATTAACTGTAGGGCCTATATTAACTGTATTGCTAGTTAGTCACTGACTAGGAAAACATTCGCATAGTAATATTCAGCTATGTGAAATAAACAGTGGCGTGAGAACTTCCTGTATGGACCGCATTTTCGCTGTCGAACTTCCGGTTTCGTAAGTATCTGCGTGGAAAGGACGATACCAACCACAAACCTATTGTTGTTACGTCAGAGGATGATACAGGGCCTGGAAGTGTAATTGAGGGCTTGTCTCCACGTGGCCGTAATGTAGTGAGCTCAGCAATACTTGAATCGAGATCCATTTTGTGAACGTGATCTCTAGATACACATCAATAGTCACGTTCACATTCTGTATTTTATAGCATTAAACCGACCGAAACACTACATTCACAGAATAGACAATAAAGAAAAAAATGCACCAAAAATTATAATAGAGTTTTTAAAAATCTATTTAGTTAGTCAATTTTGTTGTTCAGTGACTGGTACGAAAGTTAAAGTTTGTTTTCTTTTAAGTTGCAAAACCATAGTTTTATCCCGTGAAAATGGATACTAGTTCGGCTAATCTAACAAATTTGGATAAAGGTACAAAATAGTTTAACAAGAGTCTGTGACGTTGAGATACCCTTATAAAGAGACTGGAGACCCAACTCCATAACCATTACACCTACAAGGTACGTGCGTTTTTAAATATATGAAAAATGCATTTTGTGGTATTAGAAACACCAGAATGACCAGATACACTCCGGATGAACGGAAATGGCCAGATACACTCCGGATGACCCAGCGCTAGTTTTAACGACTCAGTGGGTAGGTGTAAGGCCACTAAACCTTCTTCTCTCTCTCACTAATCACAAACAACTAACCACTGTCCTGACAGACAGTCCAAATAGCTGAGGTGTGTGCCCAGGAAAGCGTGCTTGGACATTAATTGGACATAAGCACGAAAATAAGTTGAAATGAAATATAATAGTATCTACGTCGACAAAGCGATAACCGCAATGATACATTTCATCAATATTGACACAAAGAACACTCAGAAGCCTCGGCACATGAGGGGATTAGACAGGGAGGACACACGTAGTTTCTACCTAGACAATGTGTGCTTCACTGGTAGATGGTAGGTATATTTGTAGTGTATTAGATCTGTACAGTCAGTTTGAACAACATGGTAACAAGAAATCACAAGACACAAAAGAAGAATTAATGAATGAACGAATGTTTAACGACACCCCAGCACAAAAATATACATCGGCTATTGGGTGTCACAAATGGTAAGTATATGAAAATATTATTTATATATATTTATGTAAAACCACAGTGTAAGGAGCTGTGGGTGAAAAGTATAATACAATACATAAAATCAAGGTAAGTATATTTTAAAACTTTGTATCAAAAGAAGAAGGTGAAGAAGAAGGTGAAGAAGAAGAAAAAGACGAAACATGTTTAAATGATTGATGTTATTATTATTATTATTAGTAGTAGTAGTAACATGGTGATGCAGAGAAAATGGTTTGAGCTATTTATGACTGTTCGCTCTGGCAATATAGACCATTATCTCGTTTACTGTTTGTTGTTACTCTTTTCCGAACACCAGATTTGAATTGATCTATTTACTACTATTTTCGGAAAGACAGATCGTTTCTCAAATAAATAAATAAATAAATAAATCAATAAATGAATCAATGAATGAATCAATCAATCAATCAATCAATCAATCAATCAATCAATCAATCAATCATTCAATCAATCAATCAAATAATGAAACAAATAATTAAATTAAATTAAATAAATAAAAAAAAACATTTTTTAAACTTAACTAAACTAAAAAATAAATAAATTAAAAATAAAACAAAACATAAAATACTAACATACAAATTCCCGCGGACGGGACGAGCCAACCTTGTGAAATCTATATATGTCATCATGACCTACATGGTCATAAATAATCCCAGTCAAGGCTGATCAGTTAAGCCACCACTTGTCTCAAGGGTACATTGTGCTATTCTCTCAATCTACACAGGTGTACACTGACCTCAGTTAAAGCTTCAATCTCCACTCAACATATTAAAACATAGTTTACTAAATTCAAACACAACTACAGTTTTAATAACTTCACCATCTCGCCTCAAAACAATATATACAATATAATATTCAAAGCCTTCCTTTTTAACAGTTTCCGATCGTTCTGATCGCTACTTCCATTTTTTTCTGCACTGCCAGCCGCGTTCTTTATATTTACTCGATTCCGCATTTAGCAAGGATATTCGCTCAGGTCTAAAGTCCGAACCACATTGTACACAACTACGATAAATGACTCTCCTACATTTAATTACCTTTCGATTTCTCTAACATTTTGTCCATACAGAAACCTTTAGTTGACTGTCGTAAATACATCGTGGTAAAGGTTGAGTATAAAGATAAATCCCAGAAATACAAGGT